>NC_079199.1:3100178-3400178 GCF_029499605.1 Hyla sarda
GACATTACAAACACACACACACATATATATATATATATATATATATATATATATATATATATACATATATATGTGTATAAATACACACACACACACACACACATATATATATATATATATATATATATATATATATATATATATATATATAAATATAATTTCTTTCTTCTCCAAAAGCGGTGTCTAATTTCTAAGGTGATACATTTTAGTAAAGGATAAACCAAACAATTAACAAAAGATTTTCTATTGTCAAAAAATAAGCTCTAATGGCTACAAAGTATTCTTATCTGTGATTTAAGAACCCTGGAATTGACAGGTGTAAGACATCAAGATGACTCTTTTAGATTAACCATCTGTTGGCTGAACGTTACTGTAAGTTAATTATTGATTAAGAGTGCCACCTGGTGGTCATTAGTGCGACGACACATATTAAAAATACCTCGTTTGCATAAACACGCCTCTTAAAGTTCATTGGATAAAAGTTATGTAAAGTCTTCGGTAAGGTATAAACTGGTTTTATTGATCCAATTACTGGGTGAATTATGGAGACATAACTAGTGGATCAGGTTATTAGTTACTCCCATGATTGGGAAAGAGATGATATTTAGATATTTCAGTAAAATTGAAGATGATGCAGAAGATTAAAGCTCCAACGGAATTTATTTTCCTTATTATATATTATTAGTAACCACAATTAATTGTCATCATTCCCCTTTTTGGTAACTTCTTGTTTTCTATAGATCTGAATGATTAATGTAACAATTTTTTAGAAATTATTGGAATATCTCAGCAGAGGGAAGTATTTGGTGTTCAATCTTCTCTTTGCAGTGGATCTCCTCTCTTTGCAGTGGATCACCTCTCTTTGCAGTGGATCACCTCTCTTTGCAGTGGTTCTCCTCTCTTTGCAGTGACTCCCCTCTCTTTGCAGTGGATCTCCTCTCTTTGCAGTGGTTCTCCTCTCTTTGCAGTGACTCTCCTCTCTTTGCAGTGGTTCTCCTCTCTTTGCAGTGGTTCTCCTCTCTTTGCAGTGGCTCTCCTCTCTTTGCAGTGGCTCTCCTCTCTTTGCAGTGGATCTCCTCTCTTTGCAGTGGATCTCCTCTCTTTGCAGCATCTCTCCTCTCTTTACAGTTGCTCTCCTCTCTGCAGCATCTCTCCTCTCTTTACAGTTGCTCTCCTCTCTTTGCAGTGACTCTCCTCTCTTTGCAGTGGATCTCCTCTCTGTGCAGTGGCTCTCCTCTCTTTGCAGTGGATCTCCTCTCTTTGCAGTGACTTTCCTCTCTTTACAGTGGCTCTCCTCTCTTTGCAGTGGATCTCCTCTCTTTGCAGTGACTCTCCTCTCTTTGCAGTGGCTCTCCTCTCTTTGCAGCATCTCTCCTCTCTTTACAGTGGCTCTCCTCTCTTTGCAGTGGATCTCCTCTCTTTACAGTGGCTCTCCTCTCTTTGCAGTGGATCTCCTCTCTTTGCAGTGGTTCTCCTCTCTTTGCAGTGACTCCCCTCCCTTTGCAGTGGATCTCCTCTCTTTGCAGTGACTCTCCTCTCTTTGCAGTGGTTCTCCTCTCTTTGCAGTGGTTCTCCTCTCTTTGCAGTGGTTCTCCTCTCTTTGCAGTGGCTCTCCTCTCTTTGCAGTGGCTCTCCTCTCTTTGCAGTGGATCTCCTCTCTTTGCAGCATCTCTCCTCTCTTTACAGTTGCTCTCCTCTCTGCAGCATCTCTCCTCTCTTTGCAGTTGCTCTCCTCTCTTTGCAGTGACTCTCCTCTCTTTGCAGTGGATCTCCTCTCTGTGCAGTGGCTCTCCTCTCTTTGCAGTGGATCTCCTCTCTTTGCAGTGACTTTCCTCTCTTTACAGTGGCTCTCCTCTCTTTGCAGTGGATCTCCTCTCTTTGCAGTGACTCTCCTCTCTTTGCAGTGGCTCTCCTCTCTTTGTAGCATCTCTCCTCTCTTTACAGTGGCTCTCCTCTCTTTGCAGTGGATCTCCTCTCTTTACAGTGGCTCTCCTCTCTTTGCAGTGGATCTCCTCTCTTTGCAGTGGATCTCCTCTCTTTGCAGTGACTCTCCACTCTTGTAACAAACAACTGCACCTGGCCAGGCTGTGCATGTGGCTCTCTGGTCAGGTAAGAGTTACAGGTCCGAACCAATCAGCAGCAGGGGTATTTGATTCCTCCTCAGCCTCCTCACTGGACTCTTGATTTTCAGTTAAGTTCAGCTTTGCTCTGATTCAGTTCAGTTTTAATGTATCTCCAATCAGTGTCTGTTCACAATTGTGTCTTTGTTTTAGCCATGGCCTTTGTATTTCTTACCTGTTTGTTTAGCTTTTAGCCTAGTTTGCATTGTTTAGTTGTATTTGTCTTTGCTTCGGTCAGTTTAGTTCTGTCTAGTTTGGTATTTGTTATGTTGGTTTGTTTCTTAACCAGTGTTCAGACCTATGTGACATTGCATTTTCCCCTATGGCTGCGTCCTGATCCATAGCTGGTTGATTTGCCCCTGGCCTGGAGTCTGGTTTGTTCCTGTATTTAGTCCTGTCTAGTTATTATCTGTTATGTGAACCTGTATTTAGTCTTGTAGCCTGACCTGTATTCCTGACCTCGGACCGTTCTGTTTATTGTTTTGACCTAATACCCCTGCACTTTAGTCCAGTCTTTTGCAGCAGCCCTTCACTATTTGCAGCAGCCCTTCACTATTTACAGCAGCCCTCCACTATTTGTGACAGCTCTCCACAATTTACAGCAGCCCTCCACTATTTGCAGCAGCCCTCCACTATTTGCAGCAGCTCTCCACTATTTGCAGCAGCCCTCCACTATTTACAGCAGCCCTCCACTATTTGTGACAGCTCTCCACAATTTACAGCAGCCCTCCACTATTTGCAGCAGCTCTCCACTATTTGCAGCAGCCCTCCACTATTTGCAGCCCTCCACTATTTGCAGCAGCCCTCCACTATTTGAAGCCCTCCACTATTTACAGCAGCCCTTCACTATTTGCAGCAGCTTTCCACTATTTGCAGCAGCCCTTCACTATTTACTGCAACCCTTCACTATTTACTGCAACCTTTCACTATTTACAGCAGCCCTCCACTATTTGTAGCAGCCCTCCACTATTTGCAGCAGCCCTCCACTATTTGCAGCAGCCCACCACTATTTGCAGCAGCCCACCACTATTTTCTGCAGCCCTCCACTATTTACAGCAGCCCTCCACTATTTGCAGCAGCCCTCCACTATTTACAGCAGCCCTCCACTATTTGTGACAGCTCTCCACAATTTACACCAGCCCTCCACTATTTGCAGCAGCCCTCCACTATTTGCAGCAGCCCTCCACTATTTGTGACAGCTCTCCACAATTTACAGTAAACCTCCACTATTTACAGCAGCCCTTCACTATTTGCAGCAGCTTTCCACTATTTGCAGCAGCCCTTCACTATTTACAGCAGCCCTCCACTATTTGCAGCAGCTCTCCACTATTTGCAGCAGCCCTTCACTATTTACAGCAGCCCTCCACTATTTACAGCAGACTTCCACTATTTGCAGCAGACTTCCACTATTTGCAGCAGCTCTCCACTATTTGCAGCAGCTCTCCACTATTTGCAGTAGCTCTCCACTATTTGCAACAGCCCTCCACTATTTACAGCAGCCCTCCACTATTTACTGGAGCCCTTCACTATTTACAGCAGCCCTACACTATTTACAGCAGCTCTCCACTATTTACAGCAGCTCTCCACTATTTTCATCAGCCCTCCACTATTTACTGCAGCCCTCCACTATTTGCAGCAGCTCTCCACTATTTACTGCAGCCCTCCACTATTTGCAGCAGCACTTCACTATTTACAGCAGCCCTGCACTATTTACAGCAGCCCTCCACTATTTACTGCAGCCCTTCACTATTTACAGTAGCTCTCCACTATTTACTGCAGCCCTTCACTATTTGCAGCAGCTCTCCACTATTTACTGCAGCCCTCCACTATTTGCAGCAGCACTTCACTATTTACAGCAGCCCTCCACTATTTGCAGCAGCTCTCCACTATTTACAGCAGCTCTCCACTATCTACTGCAGCCCTCCACTATTTGCAGCAGCCCTCCACTATTTACAGCAGCTCTCCACTATTTGCACAGCCCTCCACTATTTACAGCAGCTCTCCACTATTTGCACAGCCCTCCACGTTTTACAGCATCCCTCCACTATTTGCAGCAGCTCTCCTCTCTTTTGCAGCAGCTCTCCTCTCTTTTACAGCAGCTCTTCATTATTTGTAGCAGAATTCCACTATTTGCAGTAGTTCTCCAATCTTTATAGCAGAAGGGCCTTTTATAACTTTCTTAAGTTCTAAAAGGCATACGCAAGGTTAAGGCTAAATTTGGCTAAATTATAAAGCATCTCATGATAAACTCTTATGTAATTCCCTGCAGCACAAAAAAAAAAAAAGAAAAAAAGAATTCTATCACTTTAAATTTCCACAAAATCTTTTTTTTTTCCATAATTCTTGAGGGGAAATTCTATTAAATTAACCTATCGCACAGTGGAAGCAGAACGTGGTGGTTAATTGTCCTGAAAATGGAGGTAATATAAGTCTATCCCCTATAAAGCGCTAAGTGTTCACAGCCACTCATCTCCGCTTTGTCCATAAACCGCAGCGACTTCTAAGAATACGATATGGCGTTCAGTGGTCTGCGCCCGGCCGCTCGCTCCGTCTTCTGCTTCCTGCACTTTTATAGAACTTTCTCCATCGTCCTTCTCTCTCCTTTACGAAGGGGTTTAGGAGATTATTCTATAAAAGAACTTAATGGTGGAAACTACTTAAAACTCCTTTTCCGATATCACATATAACCTCTTATAAACTCTCCTCCTGTTTTATATTCTGTGACCTACAATATCAGCAGACGGGTTACTTTAAAGGGGTACTCCACTGCTAGACATGTTATCCCCTATCCAAAGGATAGGGAATAAGATGTCTGATCGTGGGGGGGCCTGCTTCTGGGGCCCACTGTGATCTCCCACCACACCCAGAGTTCTAAACAAATGCTGGGTTCCTGCACCAATGGTCGTGATGTCACTCCCATGTCACCTCATGACCCCCACACCCCTCCATTCATGTCTATGGGAGGGGGAGTGTCTGCCGACATGCCCCCTCCCATAGACCTGAATGGAGGGGGTGTGGCATGATGTCACGAGGGGGCGTGGCCGTGACGTCACGATCACGGCCTCAAACGCCAAGCGTCCTGAACAAAATGTCCAGGACACTGGAGCACCGGAGTACCCCTTTAATTTTACACTGACACTAAACTGGTCAGAATGGGAAATAGACAGCACTGACACCTATCTGCTGGTGCCCATGAACAGTAAGGAGTGATGGGGTACCTGCTCCTGTACTTGATTCTACCAAAAAGACCCCCCCCCCCCCTCCAAAAAAAAATAAGAAAGAAAGAAATTGGGACAAATCAGGATTTTTTGGAAATTTGAGATCAAAATGAATTATAAACAAATTGATTGGATCATCTCTAGTAACAAGTCACTGGGTAAGTTAAGGGTCAGTGAGCCCAAAAGGAACCCAGCCCACTGTCCCTACCTACTTAGGTGATCCACCCAAAATGGCAACCCTCAACTAGGCGGCAGTCCCTTTGCTGCTAAAATGCACAGGAATGGATGGATATGTTGTGGTCGGTGCAGTGAGATTCTTTCCAGTGTTGGGTTAAATGGGCACGGTCAGCTTCAAAAACTTTTTATACGTTGTACATCTTGGTGAAACTTTAAAGTTTTTAATATACTTCATAAGAAAATGTTATCTCCTTGTATTGGAAGTCATGGCTCATAAATAAAAAAAAACACCACTAGGGGGTCACCATACCATGCAGAACATTATCCTGTCCATCTGCTGCATCATCTTTGTATCTCCTGCTCTGTGCTCACTCTTGTCCTATCAGACTGCAGTCTGAGATCAGAGAGGAGGGGTTACAAAGTAGCCTGCAGTGATTGGAGGAAGAGACATAGCACAGCACAGGAGACTCAGGGAGGAGGAGGAGTCATGCAGAATGAGGACATGTCCCCTCCAGAGCACAGGATGATAAACCAAGTGAGCAACAGATAGAAGGTATTTGTGAGAGAAATACATGTGCTAGAGACATAATTATTATAAGTACATGATCAGGATCAGGGAATGAGTAACGTGTTACATTTATTTTTATTTTTTTGTGTGTGGGATATGACAGCTACTCTTTAATACCTACAACTCCCAGCATGCCCGGAAAGCCAAAGGCAGTGTAGTGACTTTTGACTAAACGTGTAGATACAAAGAGATGACTGGATATGTTGTTTGCTCTCTACCCAGATCCTATAGAAATCCAAGTGCATCCTGACTATTGACTCACCTTATATATAGATCTAATTTATTCCTATAGACCAGTGTTTTCCAACCAGGGTGCCTCCAGCTGTTGCAAAACTACAACTCCCAGCAAGCCCAAACAGCCCGAACTTAAGGTGACCCTAAGACAGTGTTTACCAACCAGACTGCCTCCAGCTGTTGCACAACTTCAACTCCCAGCATGACTGGACATCTGCAGGTGACCCTTTGTCAGTGTTTTCCAACCAGAGTAACCCCAGCTGTTGCAAAACGTCAACTCCCAGCATGCTGGGAGTTGTAGTTTTGCAACAGATGGAGGCACACAGGTTGGGAAACATTGTTCTATTTCTGATTCTGAAATTTTATATTGATACAATGTATTCAAATTCTAACAGTCATGATGAAAAAAACATTTTTGTGTGTTTCCATGGTAACAGACTACAAACAAACCTTGTGTAATCTGATTCTGCACCATGTTACTTTCTTTCGTCTATCCTCTCTTCTTGTAACTAGGAGAGGAGTGCGCAGGTCTTGTAGGAGGTCACAGGGAGAGAGTTATATAGTAGAAGGGCCCAGCAGTGCGCAGGTCTTGTAGAGGGTCACAGGGTGAGAGTTATATAGTAGAAGGGCCCAGCAGTGCGCAGGTCTTGTAGGAGGTCACAGTGTGAGAGTTATATAGTAGAAGGGCCCAGCAGTGCGCAGGTCTTGTAGAGGGTCACAGGGTGAGAGTTATATAGTAGAAGGGCCCAGCAGTGCGCAGGTCTTGTAGGAGGTCACAGTGTGAGAGTTATATAGTAGAAGGGCCCAGCAGTGCGCAGGTCTTGTAGAGGGTCACAGGGTTAGAGTTATATAGTAGAAGGGCCCAGCAGTGCGTAGGTCTTGTAGGAGGTCACAGGGTGAGAGTTATATACCGTATATACCTTATATATAGATCTAATTCCTCCCTATAAATCAGTGTTTCCAAAACAGGGTGCCGCCAGCTTTTGCAAAACTACAACTCCGAGCATGCCCGTACAGCCCTATAAACCCCTCACACTGTCTTGTTAACACTTTGTAATAAGTTGCGCTCACTCTCAGGGGCAGCCCCCGCATTTCCAGGCTGTGGCGATTCTGCCATCTCAAGGACGTCTCCCATTCGCGTAATTTTAGCTCTAATAGGAAAGTTCATAAAACGTTCCATTATTTCTGGTCAATAAAATCTTTGCTGAACTTTGTGTCTCGAACGCGAAACATCCGATCGGTGAATTCAGTCGTGACCCTCGTGTGTGTGTGTGTGTGGGGGGGGGGCAAGAGGAATATAGAGAATTCATTAAAGCTTGGAGGATTTCACAAACTCTTAGGGTGGATGGTAAAATATATTTAAATCTGTCGGAGTTATCACGTAATAATACCAGAGACTATTAGAGGATGACATCACTGATCAGCTGACGAACAACTAGAGAAGGAACAAGGAATCATGGGAGACCAAAGAGAAACACAGTGATGTCACAGTACAGGGATAATACACAGTGATGTCACAGTACAGAGATTATACACAGTGATGTCACAGTACAGGGATAATACACAGTGATGTCACAGTACAGGGATAATACACAGTGATGTCACAGTACAGGGATAAGACACAGTGATGTCACAGTACAGGGATAATACACAGTGATGTCACAGTACAGGGATAATACACACAGTGATGTCACAGTACAGGGATAAGACACAGTGATGTCACAGTACAGGGATAATACACACAGTGATGTCACAGTACAGAGATAATACACAGTTATGTCACAGTACAGGGATAATACACACAGTGATGTCACAGTACAGGGATAATACACAGTGATGTCACAGTACAGGGATAATACACAGTGATGTCACAGTACAGGGATAATACACAGTGATGTCACAGTACAGGGATTATACACACAGTGATGTCACAGTACAGGGATAATACACAGTGATGTCACAGTACAGGGATAATACACAGTGATGTCACAGTACAGGGATAATACACAGTGATGTCACAGTACAGAGATGATACACACAGTGATGTCACAGTACAGGGATAATACACAGTGATGTCATAGTACAGGGATAATACACACAGTGATGTCACAGTACAGAGATAATACACACAGTGATGTCACAGTACAGGGATAATACACAGTGATGTCACAGTACAGGGATAATACACAGTGATGTCACAGTACAGGGATTATACACACAGTGATGTCACAGTACAGGGATAATACACAGTGATGTCACAGTACAGGGATAATACACAGTGATGTCACAGTACAGGGATAATACACAGTGATGTCACAGTACAGGGATAATACACACAGTAATTTCACAGTACAGGGATAATACACAGTGATGTCACAGTACAGGGATAATACACAGTGATGTCACAGTACAGGGATAATACACAGTTATGTCACAGTACAGGGATAATACACACAGTGATGTCACAGTACAGGGATAATACACACAGTGATGTCACAGTACAGGGATAATACACAGTGATGTCACAGTACAGGGATGATACACACAGTGATGTCACAGTACAGGGATAATACACAGTGATGTCACAGTACAGGGATAATACACAGTTATGTCACAGTACAGGGATCAGGCAAATTGATAAATCTTCTTCTCCCCCTCTGTAATATTAGAGGAGCAGAGCGCCCCCTGGCAGCCATTACTGTCCTTTATCTTGATCCTCTGAACGTCCGGTTTATGTTATGCACCGCTCTTCATTTATAAGATGGAGGAGTGAAAATCTCTTATATTGAGGTTGTAATAAATGGAGCGGACAGGGCGACCTTAGTGTCACCGGGAAATTGGATGTAAAGGAGGATTCTTTGGTGAGATAATACACAGTGAGGCGTGACCCCTGTGACCCCTGTGACCCCCCGGGTGACCTTTCATATATCATACGTGTCTTATGCTAAGGTTGACTTATTCTAAATGCATCAACCATCTGAGTAGTTAAATAAAGCTGCTCCAAAAGCTCCTCCCATTTATTGATGCTCCTCCCCATTTTGGAGACTCCACCCCCTTGGTCCTTGGTTTCCTATTACTTGTAGTTCGCAGTCTTCATTCATTAAAGGGGTACTCCACTGGAAAACATTTTTATTTTTATTTTTTTTATCAACTGGTGCCAGAAAGTTAAACAGATTTGTAAATGATTTCTATTTAAAAATCTGTATCCTTTAGTACCACAACTTCCTGTGGAGCATACAGCAGCTGATAAGTACTGGAAGGATTAAGATTTTTATATAGAAGTTATTTACAAATCTGTTTAACTTTCTGGCACCAGTTGATTAAAAAAAAATAATTCCACCGGAGTACCCCTTTATGAGTACCACAAACAACAATAGACATTCGGCTAAGCTGCAGTCACTGATGGGGTCGTAGTGGAGCAGAGCTGCAGTGTAAAGCAAGGGGGCAGAGCAGTATGATTGATTCCTGATTGTTTAAAACAAATCATAGAAGAATTAAAGTGTAATTAATCTGACAGTGAAAAGTGTTTCCCAACTAGGGTGCATCCAGCTGTTGCAAAACTACAACTCCAAGCATAATGGGTGTTGTAGTTTTGCAACAGCAGAAGGCACACTGGTTGAATCAGTACTGTAGCTTTATTTATTTATTTAGTTATTTATTAAATTGTTTGTTTATTTATCTAATTGTTTATTTATTTATCATGTTTATTTTTTTTCAAGTATTTTTTTAGAAAGTTTTGTAAATTGATTTCTGTGACTATTTTCATCCTGGAGGATTCTCATCCTAAGTCCGGCGGTGAGCGCTGCGCTGCGGGTCACTGGCCACATGTATGATTTTGCTGACACAATTCTTCTATTGATATTAATGGCCCGGCAGGTTTCTCAGGAGGTGAAGCCTCAGAGATGTATCAGGCTCAGGTTTTGGACCATAACACCTTTTATTCCCCAGAATCTAAGGGACAATGGGAAAGTATAAAACCGGCATCGGCTGCAGGAAAACTGCAGAATAAAGATTGAAGAAGTCAACAAGCTGTGAGAGTGAAGGAGAGCGGAGGCCTCCCATAACATTTTACCTGCAGAAGGATCAGGACTTCTCCAGCTTCTTTGTAGGGACCGACAAAATGTTACCTGTAAAAATGTGGCAACATTTTTACCATAGTGCCCAAATAAAAGTAACATGATCTCTTCCCATACAATATCATCCCTATCTGTGCCCATATTATACCATCCCTATCTGCGCCCATACAATATCATCCCTATCTGTGCCCATACAATACCATCCCTATCTGTGCCCATACAATACCATTCCTATCTGTGCCCATACAATACCATTCCTATCTGTGCCCATACAATACCATCCCTATCTGTGCCCATACAATACCATCCCTATCTGTGCCCATACAATACCATCCCTATCTGTGCCCATACAATACCATCCCTATCTGTGCCCATACAATACCATCCCTATCTGTGCCCATACAATACCATCCCTATCTGTGCCCATACAATACCATTCCTATCTGTGCCCATACAATACCATCCCTATCTGTGCCGATACAATACCATCCTTATCTGTGCCCATACAATACCATTCCTATCTGTGCCCATACAATATCATCCCTATCTGTGCCCATATTATACCAGCCCTATCTGCGCCCATACAATATCATCCCTATCTGTGCCCATACAATACCATCCCTATCTGTGCCCATACAATACCATCCCTATCTGTGCCGATACAATACCTTCCTTATCTGTGCCGATACAATACCATCCTTATCTGTGCCCATACAATACCATTCCTATCTGTGCCGATACAATACCATCCTTATCTGTGCCCATACAATACCATCCTTATCTGTGCCCATACAATACCATCCTTATCTGTGCCCATACAATACCATTCCTATCTGTGCCCATACAATATCATCCCTATCTGTGCCCATATTATACCAGCCCTATCTGCGCCCATACAATATCATCCCTATCTGTGCCCATATTATACCAGCCCTATCTGTGCCCATACAATACCATCCCTATCTGTGCCTATACAATACCATCCCTATCTGTGCCGATACAATACCATCCTTATCTGTGCCGATACAATACCATCCTTATCTGTGCCCATACAATACCATTCCTATCTGTGCCCATACAATACCATCCCTATCTGTGCCCATACAATACCATTCCTATCTGTGCCCATACAATATCATCCCTATCTGTGCCCATACAATACCATTCTTATCTGTGCCCATACAATACCATCCCTATCTGTGCCCATACAATACCATCCTTATCTGTGCCCAAACAATACCATTCTTATCTGTGCCCATACAAAACCATCCCTATCTGTGCCGATACAATATCATCCTTATCTGTGCCCATACAATACCATCCTTATCTTTGCCCATACAATACCATCCTTATCTGTGCCCATACAATACCATCCCTATCTGCGCCCATACAATACCTTCCTTATCTGTGCCCATACAATACCATCCCTATCTGTGCCCATATTATACCAGCCCTATCTGCGCCCATACAATACCATTCCTATCTGTGCCCACACAATACCATCCCTATCTGTACCCACACAATACCATCCTTATCTGTGCCCAAACAATACCATCCCTATCTGTGCCCATACAATACCATTCTTATCTGTGCCCATACAATACCATCCCTATCTGTGCCCATACAATACCATCCCTATCTGTGCCCATACAATACCTTTCTTATCTGTGCCCATACAATACCATTCCTATCTGTGCCCATACAATACCATCCCTATCTGTACCCATACAATACCATCCCTATCTGTGCCCATACAATACCATCCCTATCTGTACCCATACAATACCATCCCTATCTGTGCCCATACAATACCATCCCTATCTGCGCCCATACAATACCATCCCTATCTGTGCCCATACAATACTATCCCTATCTGTGCCCATACAATACCTTCCTTATCTGTGCCCATACAATACCATCCCTATCTGTGCCCATACAATACCATCCTTATCTGTGCCCATACAATACCATCCCTATATGTGCCCATACAATACCTTCCTTATCTGTGCCCATACAATACCATCCCTATCTGTGCCCATACAATACCATCCCTATCTGTGCCCATACAATACCATCCCTATCTGTGCCCATACAATACCATCCCTATCTGTGCCCATACAATACCATTCCTATATGTGCCCATACAATACCATCCATATCTGTGCCCATACAATACCATCCCTATCTGTGTCCATACAATACCATCCCTATCTGTGCCCATACAATACATTCTTATCTGTGCCCATACAATACATTCCTTATCTGTGCCCATACAATACCATCCCTATCTGTGCCCATACAATACCTTTCTTATCTGTGCCCATACAATACCATTCCTATCTGTGCCCATACAATACCTTTCTTATCTGTGCCCATACAATACCATTCCTATATGTGCCCATACAATACCATCCCTATCTGTACCCATACAATACCATCCCTATCTGTGCCCATACAATACCATCCCTATCTGTACCCATACAATACCATCCCTATCTGTGCCCATACAATACCATCCCTATCTGCGCCCATACAATACCATCCCTATCTGTGCCCATACAATACTATCCCTATCTGTGCCCATACAATACCTTCCTTATGTGTGCCCATACAATACCATCCTTATCTGTGCCCATACAATACCATCCCTATATGTGCCCATACAATACCTTCCTTATCTGTGCCCATACAATACCATCCCTATCTGTGCCCATACAATACCATCCCTATCTGTGCCCATACAATACCATCCCTATCTGTGCCCATACAATACCATCCCTATCTGTGCCCATACAATACCATTCCTATATGTGCCCATACAATACCATCCATATCTGTGCCCATACAATACCATCCCTATCTGTGTCCATACAATACCATCCCTATCTGTGCCCATACAATACATTCTTATCTGTGCCCATACAATACCTTCCTTATCTGTGCCCATACAATACCTTCCTTATCTGTGCCCATACAATACCATTCCTATCTGTGCCCATACAATACCATCCTTATCTGTGCCCATACAATACATTCTTATCTGTGCCCATACAATACCTTCCTTATCTGTGCCCATACAATACCATCCCTATCTGTGCCCATACAATACCTTCCTTATCTGTGCCCATACAATACCATTCCTATCTGTGCCCATACAATACCATCCTTATCTGTGCCCATACAATACCATCCCTATCCGTGCCCATACAATACCATCCTTATCTGTGCCCATACAATACCATCCTTATCTGTGCCCATACAATACCATTCCTATCTGTGCCCATATAATACCATCCCTATCTGTGCCCATACAATACCATCCTTATCTGTGCCCATATAATACCATCTCTATCTGTGCCCATACAATACCAATCCTATCTGTGCCCATACAATACCATCCCTATTTGTGCCCATACAATACCATCCCTATCTGTGCCCATACAATACCATCCCTATCTGTGCCCATACAATACCATTCGTATCTGTGCCCATACAATACCATCCTTATCTGTGCCCATATAATACCATCCCTATCTGTGCCCATACAATACCATCCCTATCTGTGCCCATACAATACCATCCTTATCTGTGCCCATACAATACCATCCCTATCTGTGCCTATATGATACCATCCTTATCTGTGCCCATACAATACCATTCCTATCTGTGCCCATACAATACCATTCCTATCTGTGCCCATACAATACCATCCTTATCTGTGCCCATACAATACCATCCCTATATGTGCCCATACAATACCTTCCTTATCTGTGCCCATACAATACCATCCCTATCTGTGCCCATACAATACCATCCCTATCTGTGCCCATACAATACCATCCCTATCTGTGCCCATACAATACCATCCCTATCTGTGCCCATACAATACCTTCCTTATCTGTGCCCATACAATACCATTCCTATCTGTGCCCATACAATACCATCCTTATCTTTGCCCATACAATACCATCCTTATCTGTGCCCATACAATACCATCCCTATCTGTGCCCATACAATACCATCCTTATCTGTGCCCATATAATACCATCTCTATCTGTGCCCATACAATACCAATCCTATCTGTGCCCATACAATACCATCCCTATCTGTGCCCATACAATACCATCCCTATCTGTGCCCATACAATACCATCCCTATCTGTGCCCATACAATACCATTCGTATCTGTGCCCATACAATACCATCCTTATCTGTGCCCATATAATACCATCCCTATCTGTGCCCATACAATACCATCCCTATCTGTGCCCATACAATACCATCCTTATCTGTGCCCATACAATACCATCCCTATCTGTGCCCATGTGATACTATCCTTATCTGTGCCCATACAATACCATTCCTATCTGTGCCCCTACAATACCATTCCTATCTGTGCCCATACAATACCATCCTTATCTGTGCCCATACAATACCATCCCTATCTGTGCCCATACAATACCATCCCTATCTGTGCCCATACAATACCTTCCTTATCTGTGCCCATACAATACCATCCCTATCTGTGCCCCTACAATACCATCCCTATCTGTGCCCATACAATACCTTCCTTATCTGTGCCCATACAATACCATTCTTATCTGTGCCCATACAATACCATCCCTATCTGTACCCATACAATACCATCCTTATCTGTGCCCAAACAATACCATCCTTATCTGTGCCCAAACAATACCATCCCTATCTGTGCCCATACAATACCATTCTTATATGTGCCCATACAATACCATCCCTATCTGTACCCATACAATACCATCCCTATCTGTGCCCATACAATACCTTTCTTATCTGTGCCCATACAATACCATTCCTATCTGTGCCCATACAATACCATCCCTATCTGTACCCATACAATACCATCCCTATCTGTGCCCATACAATACTATCCTTATCTGTGCCCATACAATACCATCCCTATCTGTGCCCATGCAATACCATCCCTATCCGTGCCCATACAATACCTTCCTTATCTGTGCCCATATGATACCATCCTTATCTGTGCCCATACAATACCATCCCTATCTGTGCCCATACAATACATTCTTATCTGTGCCCATACAATACCTTCCTTATCTGTGCCCATACAATACCATCCCTATCTGTGCCCATACAATACCTTCCTTATCTGTGCCCATACAATACCATTCCTATCTGTGCCCATACAATACCATCCTTATCAGTGCCCATACAATACCATCCTTATCTGTGCCCATACAATACCATTCCTATCTGTGCCCATACAACACCATCCTTATCTGTGCCCATACAATACCATCCTTATCAGTGCCCACACAATACCATCCTTATCTGTGCCCATACAATACCATTCCTATCTGTGCCCATACAATACCATCCTTATCTGTGCCCATATAATACCATCCCTATCTGTGCCCATACAATACCATCCTTATCTGTGCCCATATAATACAATCCCTATCTGTGCCCATACAATACCATTCCTATCTGTGCCCATACAATACCATCCCTATCTGTGCCCATACAATACCATCCCTATCTGTGCCCATACAATACCATCCCTATCTGTGCCCATACAATACCATTCCTATCTGTGCCCATACAATACCATCCTTATCTGTGCCCATACAATACCATCCCTATCTGTGCCCATGCAATACCATCCCTATCTGTGCCCATACAATACCATTCCTATCTGTGCCCATCCAATACCTTCCTTATCTGTGCCCATACAATACCATCCCTATCTGTGCCCATATGATACCATCCTTATCTGTGCCCATACAATACCATCCCTATCTGTGCCCATACAATACCTTCCTTATCTGTGCCCATACAATACCATTCCTATCTGTGCCCATACAATACCATCCTTATCTGTGCCCATACAATACCATCCCTATCTGTGCCCATATGATACCATCCTTATCTGTAAAAGCAAAATGTCCAGCGCGAATATGAAGGAACTGGATGTTCGCGCTGGACATTTTGCTTTTACTTGTCAGTTCCAGTCGGTGTTGCCCACGCCGGTCCTGGCGCGACGGGCTGAGGGAGTGAGCTGGACTATACACTTCTTTGTCTGCACCATCCTTATCTGTGCCCATACAATACCATTCCTATCTGTGCCCATACAATACCATCCTTATCTGTGCCCATACAATACAATCCTTATCTGTGCCCATACAATATCATCCCTATCTGTGCCCATACAATACCTTTCTTATCTGTGCCCATACAATACATTCCTATCTGTACCCATACATTACCATTCCTATCTGTGCCCATACAATACCATCCTTATCTGTGCCCATACAATACCATCCCTATCTGTGCCCATACAATACCATCCCTATCTGTGCCCATACAATACCATCCCTATCTGTGCCCATACAATACCATCCCTATCTGTGCCCATACAATACCATTCTTATCTGTGCCCATACAATACCATTCCTATCTGTGCCCATACAATACCATTCCTATCTGTGCCCATACAATACCATCCCTATCTGTGCCCATACAATACCATCCCTATCTGTGCCCATACAATACCATTCTTATCTGTGCCCATACAATACCATTCCTATCTGTGCCCATACAATACCATCCTTATCTGTGCCCATACAATACCATCCCTATCTGTGCCCATACAATACCATCCTTATCTGTGCCCATACAATACCATCCCTATCTGTGCCCATACAATACCATTCCTATCTGTGCCCATACAATACCATCCTTATCTGTGCCCATACAATGGGTCTGTCCTGTCCTGCACCCTGTGTACCATCTGATAATGTGATGGACTCCAAGCTGTCTTAAGCCTCATGCCCCCAGTTGGGGACCACTTTTCTAATGCTCCATATCTCCCCCCCAGACCATTGCGTTGTACATCCAGCCTGGACATAATCTGCCGGACCCAGAAAACCAACATCCCGAGCACTTTATGGCGGCACGTAAAGCCTGAGATGTGCGAGTCCATAAATCAGGGTGAGTTGTAAGTTGACAATATATTCTTGGCTTTGGGCGAGCTGGGTTAGAGCGTAATAAAAGTAAATAGACTTTTTGAAGAGGTTTATAGTATCCTGCGCTATCAGGAAGAAGAGATATCACTTCTATAAAACGGAGCCAGTGGCTCGGTAAACAGCCGCTCAGATGACTGGCTGATCCCATAACGCCGCGCCGCAGCCACGGAGGCCAACAGCACAGACGCATAGGGCGGGTACCGGAGACGAGCGGCGCTTTTATTGTCACTTATTTCCCAATCTCAGGCAATCTGACCAAAACGACCACTGGAAGGGCTGCAGAGCGCCATTCAACCGGTGAACTGGACCGCAGGGAAAAAGCCAATGATGTCTGCAAGATAGCAGCCTCCACGCCTCGCCGCTCCCGGGATGACGGGCGCCGAAATGGATTGTAACTGCGGATAGAGGACACGGGGTCAGAGAGACGCTCCTATTCTATACAGCTACATCTGCACCTGGGAAAGCTGGGTGATGCTGGGAGTTGTAGTATTGAAACTAAAACTGGCCCGATAACTATAGAGCAATGGGCTCCAAACTCTTGACTTCCAGATGTTGCAAAATTACAATTCCCAGCATGCCCAGACAGCTAACGGCTGTTTGGGCATGCTGGGAGTTGTAGTTTTGTAACTATAATTGTCCTTATATGAGACAGACATGACGGTGCACATTAGGGCATAACTATACGACAGTGGTCTCTAAACTGTGGACTTCCAGATGTTGCAAAACTACAACTCCCAGCATGCACAGACAGCAAAATTTTGGGGGAAGAGTTGGTAGGCCCCCCTCCCTTTTCGTAATTAGGGCGCTCGATTAGTAGACAGGGCCCTTCAGGTAGTTCCCCAATCACATAAGTGCCCCGAGTAGGTAGGGCCCCCCAAAGAGAGTGCCCCCTGTAAGTAAATACCCCAGATAGCTGTCACCTTTATAAAAAAAAAACATGTAAGCTATGTAGGTAGTAGGTAGCCCCCCTATTAGCTTGGTAGTTAATCTGTATTATAGCTTGTAGATAGCCCCCCATATTAGCTAGGCAGAAACATAGTAAATAGTCCCCCACATTAGGTATCCAGCAGAAGCCCCCCCCCCCCCATAGTAGGCAGCTAAAGCCCCCCACCTAAGAAAGGCAGCAGATTCCCCCCAAAGTAGGCTGCAGTCCCCCATTGTAGGCAACAGTTTCCCCATAGTAGGCAGCAATTCCCCCATAGTAAGCAGCAGTTGTCCTGCACTTTAGATTTAGGTAGCAGATTCCTCCTATAGTAGGCAGAAGACTCCCCCATAGTAGGCAGCAATTCCCACATAGTAGGCAGCAGTTGTCCTGCACTTTAGATTTAGGTAGCAGATTCCTCCTATAGTAGGCAGAAGACTCCCCCATAGTAGGCAGCAATTCCCACATAGTAGGCAGCAGTTGTCCTGCACTTTAGATTTAGGTAGCAGATTCCTCCTATAGTAGGCAGAAGACTCCCCCATAGTAGGCAGCAATTCCCCCATAGTAGGCAGCAGTTGTCCTGCACTTTAGATTTAGGTAGCAGATTCCTCCTATAGTAGGCAGAAGACTCCCCCACAGTAGGCAGCAATTCCCCCATAGTAGGCAGCAGTTGTCCTGCACTTTAGATTTAGGTAGCAGATTCCTCCTAGAGTAGGCAGAAGACTCCCCCATAGTAGGCAGCAATTCCCCCATAGCAGGCAGCAGTTGTCCTGCACTTTAGATTTAGGTAGCAGATTCCTCCTATAGTAGGCAGAAGACTCCCCCATAGTAGGCAGCAATTCCCCCATAGTAGGCAGCAGTTGTCCTGCACTTTAGATTTAGGTAGCAGATTCCTCCTATAGTAGGCAGAAGACTCCCCCATAGTAGGCAGCAATTCCCCCATAGTAGGCAGCAGTTGTCCTGCACTTTAGATTTAGGTAGCAGATTCCTCCTATAGTAGGCAGAAGACTCCCCCATAGTAGGCAGCAATTCCCCCATAGTAGGCAGCAGTTGTCCCGCACTTTAGATTTAGGTAGCAGATTCCTCCTATAGTAGGCAGAAGACTCCCCCATAGTAGGCAGCAGTCCCCCTATAGTAGGCAGCAGCAGTTCCACCATAGAACGCAGCAGCAGTTCCCTTTCCCTCCTGCCTGCATACTTACCTCCCACGGCTCTTGTCTTCTTTGTGGTCAGCTCCTGCAGCACCCACAGTGCAACTTCTTCTTCTCTTATTTTCCTCTGATGATGTCACTCGTGCGCTGGGGCCGCCGGAACACAGAGGAAGAGCTCGGCCTCTCTCTTGTGTTTGTTGTCTTACTGCAGAAGCAAAAGAGTGATTGACAGGGTAAGGAGCCAATGGCTGTTCACCCTGTCAAACGTCCCACTGAGCGCCGCATTAAACTGTAGATGCCTAATTAGGAGACATTTACGTTCCAGGATGGTGGAACATCACCCCAAAAGCAGGAATGTCCTGCTGGAACCGGGACGGTTTGGAACTATGCTATTGTACAGGTGTTGCAGTGGTACAGCGATCCAGCAATACAGCGGTATTCCTTCGGGTGATATAGAGGATAAACTACGCACTGGCGTCACGAACACAAGGTGTTAATGCCATTTGCACCTAGGGTAATTCCATCTGCCCTCATCACACCCTCACCACACTATACTGTATTAACTCCCCAATGTGCACTGTTTTATCTGCCCCTTATAGAGACAGTTGTAGATGCAAAACTACAACTCCCAGCAAGCCCAGACAGCCAATATCTGGAGGTCCACAGTTTGGAGACCAATGAACTATGCAGTTATAGCGCAGGACGACTAGATCGCAACTACGCTAAATCAGGACCGGCTCTGCCTCATAGAAGCCGGGTGCCGTTTATACACTACAAAGAAATTAAAAAAAACATGTACGTTAACAGACGTTAAAAACCGATGCTGCGACATGGCACACGGCAGAATCCGTTTCTCATTAACTTACATAAAAAAAATGTATTACAATGTATCTGTTGTTCCTTATATATATATATATATATATATATATATATATTTTTTTTTTTTTTTTTTTGTATGCCGTACTTGGTGGCGTCGTTGACTGTTATTAAAGGGAAATAGGACAAATGGCGTCACGCAATGCGATACCGCAAGGGACCGGTTTACACAATGAGGCCATTTTGACTTGTAATACTCAGAACATTGTTGCATTGCTTTTGCAAAACGCAACTTTTTGTGACTGTATTAGGCAGTACGTATCAGAACAATATGTCTCCAGCTGTTGCAAAACTTCAACTCCCAACATGCCCGGACAGCCAACGGCTGTCCGGGCATGCTGGGAGTTGTAGTTTTTGCAACAGCTGGAGACATAATGTTTGGAAAACAGTATGCTGCCATCATGGCTGCCATTTGGGTTATCAACCAGAAATGGCGCGCAGCAATACGATACTTGGGGGTCTACACAATGAGGCCATCCTGCCCTGTTTGACTCAAAGTTTTTCCGCCATTTTAGCAGTGAACGTATAATCCTGCTCTATTGACCGGTCCATCCGTCTTCTCAGCCTCCATTTCATGCAAGTCAGCGCTCTTTACCACTGAGCCGTCTAATGCTTCTCGGATCCAGTGACACCATCATCCATCAGCCGCCATTTTAAAAGCGGCAGAAGAGTAAAGAATGTGAGCTGCGGCCTCTTTATCCCCGGAGGTGACGTCGCCGGCCATGAGATTCCCTAACAAAGACACATTGGCTTGTCTATATATCAATAGCGGTATTTATGGCGCCAGAGTTGAGGGTCCATCCGTCCGTGAGAGGAGATTTAACCCTGGGGTCTGTTCAATAAACTGAGACGGGGATCGGTCAATTATAAACAATGTATCCGAATAAACTTCCCAACAGGAATCCCGGAACGTAAAATATCGGCGCGGCTGTAAATGGCGCGGATCGCTCCCATCCAAGGTGAGGCCTCCTTTATACGATGCACATTAGCTGTAATACTTTCCCAGTCACATCACAAACAACCGTCTCAGTGTCTCATACCCTTCTCTGCTGCAGGAGCCGATATCTCCGCGCCGACCGGAAAAGTCTGCACCCACTCAGCCGTGACAGGGAGAGAAGGTCGTGTTTATTGCCAAACAGCGTATAAAGATGATGGGGCCTGGATGAGATGGAAGGAATAAAATACACAACGCCGGGTGTAATGATCCTCCCGAACCCATCCCCCGCCCCGTCACTATCAATAACTGCAAATCGGAATCTAGAATTTACTCAGGAAACGGTTCATAGAAATAATAAAGGTATAAGAACAACGGGAAAAGACGAGCAACAAATCATCGCAAATACGTAAAGGGAAAAACACAAAAAAAGCAGAAGGAAATCAAGGAAATAAAGGCAATTAAAAAAAAGAGTCTGTGATAAATGTGGAATATTCAAAAGAAAAAACCCACGCGGAAAATAAGGAGAGAGCGAAAATATTATTGTATACCCTTCACACTATGTATAAGACTATGACGACAGTAATACTATAATACCGCCCTAATGTATAATAGTACAGTATAACTCATATTATACTGCTTATACATACAAGACTATAACTACTATAATACCGCTCCCTATATACAAGAATATAACTACTATAATACTGCTCCTATATACAAGAATATAACTACTATAATACCGCTCCTATATACAAGAATATAACTACTATAATACTGCTCCTATATACAAGAATATAACTACTATAATACTGCCTCCTATATACAAGAATATAATTACTATAATACTGCTCCTATATACAAGAATATAACTACTATAATACTGCTCCTATATACAAGAATATAACTACTATAATACTGATCCTATATACAAGAATATAACTACTATAATACTGCTCCTATATACAAGAATATAACTACTATAATACTGCTCCTATATACAAGAATATAACTACTATAATACTGCTCCTATATACAAGAATATAACTACTATAATACTGATCCTATATACAAGAATATAACTACTATAATACTGCTCCTATATACAAGAATATAACTACTATAATACTGCTCCTATATACAAGAATATAACTACTATAATACTGCCCCTATATACAAGAATATAACTACTATAATACTGGCTCCTATATACAAGAATATAACTACTATAATACTGCTCCTATATACAAGAATATAACTACTATAATACTGCTCCTATATACAAGAATATATCTACTATAATACTGCTCCTATATACAAGAATATAACTACTATAATACTGCTCCTATATACAAGAATATAACTTCTATAATACTGCTCCTATATACAAGAATATAACTTCTATAATACTGCTCCTATATACAAGAATATAACTACTATAATACTGCTCCTATATACAATAATATAACTACTATAATACTGCTCCTATATACAAGAATATAACTACTATAATACTGCCTCCTATATACAAGAATATAACTACTATAATACTGCTCCTATATACAAGAATATAACTACTATAATACTGCTCCTATATACAAGAATATAACTACTATAATACTGCTCATAGATACAAGAATATAACTACTATAATACTGCTCCTATATACAAGAATATAACTACTATAATACTGCCTCCTATATACAAGAATATAACTACTATAATACTGCTCCTATATACAAGAATATAACTACTATAATACTGCTCCTATATACAAGAATATAACTACTATAATACTGCCTCCTATATACAAGAATATAACTACTATAATACTGTCCCCTATATACAAGAATATAACTACTATAATACTGCTCCTATATACATGAATATAACTACTATAATACTGCCTCCTATATACAAGAATATAACTACTATAATACTGCTCCTATATACAAAAATATAACTACTATAGTACTGCTCCTATATACAAGAATATAACTACTATAATACTACTCCTATATACAAGAATATAACTACTATAATACTGCTCCATACAATATGTACAGGATGTAAGTTCCCTAATATATAATGTTTTTGAGTTTTGGGGTATTTTTAGCTGTTGTCCGTCATGTTCCCGTGGGGTGGGGGGGGGGGGACGGGACGGTCGCACCGTTCATCTCGCTGTTGATTAGAAATGATTTGTGTCCATATAATTTCATTAGATTTTTTGCTCTTTTTCCTCCTTTCCTGAATTATAACCTTATTATATTTCAGAATTCTTCATCTTTTTCTTTGTCACATTTTCACCTTTCTCCACATTTTATAATCGCGCTGATTTATTGCTTGTGTTGCACTTAGACTCCATTAGACATTTTCTTGTGTTTTCGTGTTTTCTTTCTTGTAATTGTGGAATCTTTTTGAATACGAGGCTTTTAATCTGTCAACGAACGGACGACAATTTATATGTTCTCCAGATTTCTCTACGACCGCACATGAAAATATCCAAGGCCGCAAATAATCGTCTCCGCCCACACTGCGCACATTACATCAGTGATACTGTGTGCTTCATAGCGGCTCTTGTTACATATATTTTATTAATACAAGCTCCAAAGGTCATTTTAAGGCTGGAGTCAGGGATGATGGGAGTGATACATTGTATGTGATAGGAGATTAGATTGTGAGCTCCTGGGGTCAGGGAAGATGGGAGTGATACATTGTATGTGATAGGAGATTAGATTGTGAGCTCCTGGGGTCAGGGATGATGGGAGTGATACATAGTATGTGATAGGAGATTAGATTGTGAGCTCCTGGGGTCAGGGATGATGGGAGTGATACATTGTATGTGATAGGAGATTAGATTGTGAGCTCCTGGGGTCAGGGATGATGGGAGTGATACATAGTATGATAGGAGATTAGATTGTGAGCTCCTGGGGTCAGGGATGATGGGAGTGATACATTGTATGATAGGAGATTAGATTGTGAGCTCCTGGGGTCAGGGATGATGGGAGTGATACATTATATGTGATAGGAGATTAGATTGTGATCTCCTGGGGTCAGGGATGATGGGAGTGATACATTGTATGATAGGAGATTAGATTGTGATCTCCTGGGGTCAGGGATGATGGGAGTGATACATTGTATGATAGGAGATTAGATTGTGATCTCCTGGGGTCAGGGATGATGGGAGTGATACATTGTATGATAGGATATTAGATTGTGATCTCCTGGGGTCAGGGATGATGGGAGTGATACATTGTATGATAGGAGATTAGATTGTGAGCTCCTGGGGTCAGGGATGATGGGAGTGATACATTGTATGATAGGAGATTAGATTGTGAGCTCCTGGGGTCAGGGATGATGGGAGTGATACATTGTATGTGATAGGAGGTTAGATTGTGAGATCCTGGGGTCAGGGATGATGGGAGTGATACATTGTATGTGATAGGAGATTAGATTGTGATCTCCTGGGGTCAGGGATGATGGGAGTGATACATTGTATGATAGGAGATTAGATTGTGATCTCCTGGGGTCAGGGATGATGGGAGTGATACATTGTATGATAGGAGATTAGATTGTGATCTCCTGGGGTCAGGGATGATGGGGGTGATACATTGTATGTGATAGGAGATTAGATTGTGATCTCCTGGGGTCAGGGATGATGGGAGTGATACATTGTATGATAGGAGATTAGATTGTGAGCTCCTGGGGTCAGGGATGATGGGAGTGATACATTTTATGATAGGAGATTAGATTGTGATCTCCTGGGGTCAGGGATGATGAGAGTGATACATTGTATGATAGGAGATTAGATTGTGATCTCCTGGGGTCAGGGATGATGGGAGTGATACATTGTATGATGGGAGATTAGATTGTGAACTCCTGGGGTCAGGGATGATGGGAGTGATACATTGTATGTGATAGGAGATTAGATTGTGATCTCATGGGGTCAGGGATGATGGGAGTGATACATTGTATGATAGGAGATTAGATTGTGATCTCATGGGGTCAGGGATGATGGGAGTGATACATTGTATGATAGGAGATTAGATTGTGATCTCCTGGGGTCAGGGATGATGGGAGTGATGATACATTGTATGTGATAGGAGATTAGATTGTGAGCTCCTGGGGTCAGGGATGATGGGAGTGATACATTGTATGATAGGAGATTAGATTGTGATCTCCTGGGGTCAGGGATGATGGGAGTGATGATACATTGTATGTGATAGGAGATTAGATTGTGATCTCCTGGGGTCAGGGATGATGGGAGTGATACATTGTATGATAGGAGATTAGATTGTGATCTCCTGGGGTCAGGGATGATGGGAGTGATACATTGTATGATAGGAGATTAGATTGTGATCTCCTGGGGTCAGGGATGATGGGAGTGATACATTGTATGATAGGAGATTAGATTGTGATCTCCTGGGGTCAGGGATGATGGGAGTGATAGTCTGTGTAGCAGCAGTTCAGTGGATCAGTCGGCGGGGCCCTTCCCTGTTCTCTCTGACTCTCATCTTGGTGTCAGGATCCTTCTGGGTCCTTGTCCTTGTAATATACGGGTTTTCGTGCGTCCTGGGTCCTCTGGATGTGATGTCGCGCGCAGTGAGGAGCGGCCGGGGAGCTGAACGTCTATTTCAAAGTGACAAGTTCAATTTCCAAAAAGAGATTTGCCTTTCAGGACGAAGTTGTTATTTGCAGATAATGCGGCAGAAGGAACTTACTCTGAAATCTTCTCGAGTTTAAGGCCATAAATAATAAGAAGTAGAAGAAGATGGTCGGGGACGGGAGCGGGAACAAGTCTCGTCCAAAATGTACTAACCAGGATCTATATACAATAGAGGCAGACTGTGCAGCTGCTATGGGGCCCTTGGAGGTTGGGGTCCGGCCCGGCTCGATCTCAATCAATTTGTAGGATAGTGAGAAACAAGTAGGACTCTAACCTCCACAAGAGGAGGGACTGTGACATTAGCAAACGTCGTAGTGCCTATATGTGTGGGGTGGGGGTCATGGAGAGGGGTGGAGTACCATAGTGATATTTGTATTAGGGTCCCCTCTCTTCTGTGAAATATGAATCTTTATGTTTATAGAAAAAGTATTTTATATCGTTCTTCTGGCTCCATTGCAAATTTTACTATTCACTACAAACCACTTGAGGATTACACATGTTATGAATGCAAGGAACTTTGGTCACATGACCTGCACTCAATTCTATCTAGAAGTTGCTAGAAGGACCTAAGGGAGGAAACTCCAAAGTCCAACTCTCTTTCTCTAACAAGACCCCAAAGAGAGCTGGAACCAAAGTGGTGCAGTCTTGCCAAGCTCCGGTTTGCCACCTCCTAGACCACGTGAGGAGAGGAGGATTAGGCTTAGCTCTGGATCGGCCACAGTGATCACTTCACCATGTGGCATTCAGGAGGTTTACCCAAGACTGTCTCCAGTCCACACCAAAAGAGAAATTTGTCTCAAGTATCCTGTTCCTGCTCCGGGAAGCAAAAAAGTATTTAGACAGAAGAAAGAATAACTGAGTAGCTGAGCAAGGACTCTTCTGCCAACACTGAAGTCATTGTAAGCTTCTGGGCATGGCTTGCATGTCTTAATTTCAGCTGCCCTGGACTACTCTACCACCCACCTTGTGGGCAAAGCAACTTCATGAGGGATAGCCCTATCTATTTTTAATCTGCTCCCTGATCCCATGTATCTCTATCATACCCTCAGAAGCAGGAGCAGGATGGGCAAAATTATAAAGCAGTACTGAGAAGTGTAAGTTGGGAATACAGTACGGGAATAAAATATAACACTTATTGGAGCTTTTAGCAGCTTATCTGTCTCTCTGCCTCACTCTGTAGCTCCCTCTTCTTCCTCACCTTCCTTTTCCATAGACTTCTATTGGCAGCTGTAACTTAATCCCTCGATTATCTGATCTAGGCTGTATATGAGTTTTTTTTTTTTTTATTGTTTCCTCTCTACCCAATCAGAATAGAGTTATTCTGGTATGGATGTGTCCCTCAACACTTCAGCACTCTGGTGATGCTGGGAGTTGTAGTTTTCTAATACTGTATGAATGGTGGCCCCAGTGCCCATTCACTCTGATGATTTATATTGCTCTATAATTCAACATCTTTTCTACGGCAAAATAAAAAAACGGAATAGGAAGCAAACGGGTGCAAACAGGTGACAAAGGACTGATAAAAAAAAATCCCATTGACCTCAATAGAATCCTTTTTACAGCGGTTTGCAAAAGTACTGAACGGATTGCATAACGGGCATGAATTTACGGGGGCAGTCGGCCGTGTGAACGAGGGGGCAGATATCCCCGTCTTACCGTCCGCCACGTAACTTTTTGTTAATGTCTCCGACAACTTTTTGTCAGTATCCGATCCCGTTCTCTTGTAAGGTTAATGTATGGTTCCAGCCGATTACGGCGCGGCAGTGAAGTCAATGAATGGGCTATTAATAAATGGGTAGAGGTGCGCGCTGCGTGGCGCGGAGCATTATAAGGAAGCATCCCGCTCGCTCCTCTGGCCCCGGGCGCCGATCCCTCATATCACATTCAGCCTTTGTTAAGTGACTTTCTTCGGGTTCATTTATCATTCGGCAGAAAATATTTATAAATGAGATTACATGAAATATTCTCACGAAACCCCCGATCATTACAAGTGATTAATTCTGGATCCCGGACTCCATTAAGTGTCTTTGTGCATCTCCTCAGCCAGGAGCGGGGCCCGTCATTTATTTCCGCCTCCCCCGGTGTCACCGGGCCATGCTGGGATTCTCATTACGCTCCCGCCAGCCGTCTCCCTGTGCAGCATCCGACTCACCTCAGAAATCATTAAGCAGCCGGAGCCGCAATCTACAGCTGCCAAGGAGCGAGTAATCACTCAGGGCCTGAATCATGTTCCTCCATAAATGAGCATCTTCAAGAGAGAGGGAGAAAAATCACACAAGTGTCTCCTTCCTTCTCTTCAGCCAAATGAGATCTTGGAAATTAGATTATCCTGCGCGATGACTCCGACCACGTTGTTGGCACCGGACGATGTGTATGGATTTTATGGCGGCCACTCAGACTGATCGCATTATGTATCAGTGTTTTACTGACATTGTGAGTGGTAACAATGTATCACAAGTGTAATGTATCACAGGTGTAATGTATCACGGGAGTGACATCGGATACAAATACCCTGATCATTAAAGAAGCACTCCGGGAAATGTCTTTTTTCTTTTTTTTGCCTCATCGGCTATTATTAGAGAATAATGTAGAGGTTCTTGTGCTTACCTGTTTAAGCCGATGTGGCAGGAATGGGGGATTTCCAGCCATATGGATTGTAATTATATCATAGAAATGATTTCTAACACCTATGAATCCTCTGGCTTTGCAGAGAGAGGGTGTGGAGTCTGATCACGGCACTTGGTTATCTAATAAGACCAGTGTTTCCCAACCAGGAGGATTCCAGCTGTTGCAAAATTACAACTCCCAGCATGCCCGGACAGCCGAAGGCTGTCCGGGCATATTTGGAGTTGTAGTTTTACAACAACTGGAGGCCCTCTTTTTGCAAACACTGATCATTAAAGAAGCACTCCGGGAAATGTCTTTTTTCTTTTTTTTGCCTCATCGGCTATTATTAGAGAATAATGTAGAGGTTCTTGTGCTTACCTGTTTAAGCCAATGTGGCAGGAATGGGGGATTTTCAGCCATACGGATTGTAATAATATTACAGAAATGATTTCTAACACCTATGAATCCTCTGGCTTTGCAGAGAGAGGGTGTGGAGTCTGATCACGGCACTTGGTTATCTAATAAGACCAGTGTTTCCCAACCAGGAGGATTCCAGCTGTTGCAAAACTACAACTCCCAGCATGCCCGGACAGCCTTCGGCTGTCCGGGCATGCTGGGAGTTGTAGTTTTACAACAACTGGAGGCCCTCTTTTTGCAAACACTGATCATTAAAGAAGCACTCCGGGAAATGTCTTTTTTCTTTTTTTTGCCTCATCGGCTATTATTAGAGAATAATGTAGAGGTTCTTGTGCTTACCTGTTTAAGCCGATGTGGCAGGAATGGGGGATTTTCAGCCATACGGATTGTAATTATATTACAGAAATGATTTCTAACACCTATGAATCCTCTGGCTTTGCAGAGAGAGGGTGTGGAGTCTGATCACGGCACCTGGTTATCTAATAAGACCAGTGTTTCCCAACCAGGAGGATTCCAGCTGTTGCAAAACTACAACTCCCAGCATGCCCGGACAGCTGTAATAATATTACAGAAATGATTTCTAACACCTATGAATCCTCTGGCTTTGCAGAGAGAGGGTGTGGAGTCTGATCTTGGCACTTGGTTATCTAATAAGACCAGTGTTTCCCAACCAGGAGGATTCCAGCTGTTGCAAAACTACAACTCCAAGCATGCCAGGACAGCCTTCGGCTGTCCGGGCATGCTTGGAGTTGGAGTTTTACAACAAATGGAGGCCCTCTTTTTGCAAGCACTGAATTAGACTGCTGGTGCTAGAGGTCTTCCATATGAACTGATAAGACTCATAAGTGGGTTGGGGTCAGTATTAGAGAATAATGTAGAGGTTCGTGTGTATGCCTTGTGCTTTCCTGTTTTAGCTGATGTGGCAGGTATGGGATTTTCAACCAGAGAATGGTTAAAGCCTCTCTCGACGAAACGCATTGGAGGTCTGGTGTGGAACTGGGGTGAGTCTTGGTTACTGTATGGTTCTGTTTCTACACTTTTACCTCTTACACTACTTTCTTTAGGCCGCTTTTGTAATTTAGCAAACCTGTCTTTGGTTGCACTGGTTAACTTTATCTTTATATAAGTCGTTGGCCTTTCCTGCACTATAATGTATTTAGGTCCATCTTTTTGCTGTAACTTTATATGTGTTACTTAGGAGTTGTTTGGTCCTTAAAGAGGAGCTCCCACCATCCTTTTTTTTCCTGTCCCTGCCTATTGCCCATCTATCCCTAACCCCCTCCCTGCCTTTTTAATTTTTTTTAACTATCTTAGAAATGCCTTTTTGTCTACCTGGTAGTAGGCTCACTTACCAGGAAGACTACCCCAGCAGGTGCGTCGTCAATGATGCCTGCAGGGGACCGACTTCCGCCCTTAGCTCATCTATACAGTGTACCTCCACCTGTTTAACCACTACAACTCCCAGCTTGCTCTGACATCTATTGGCTGTAGGGGCATGCTGGGAGTTGTAGTGGTGAAACAACTGGAGGCACCATATCTTTGGTACGGCTATGGCCATGGCCGCTGCGCAACCTTCTACCCCGAACCCCGCCGCGCAACCCGCTCGCCCCAAGAGTGTAGAGACTGTGATCATGATGTCTAATGTTATGGCTCCTATAGTCACAGAGTCCAGGTCTATAAAGACCCTATAGATGCCGTGACTACAGCGGTCCCTCAACATACAATGGTAATCCGATCCAAATGAACCATCATTTGTTGAAACCATTGTATGTTGAGGGATCCGTGCAATGTAAAGTATAGGAGGTAATACTCACGTGTCCCCGCCGTTCCGGACCCGTCACCGCTGCCCTGGATGTCGCCGCGTCCCCGGGGTGTCCCAGTTGCTCCGGAACGTCTCTGCTGCCCGGGATCCTCGCTCTCCGTCACCGCTACGCACGTGATGACGTTGAAGGAGCGCGCTGGCATAGCAGGGGACCCCAAAGAGGACGCGCTGGAACCCCGAGGACATGTAAGTGATCGTCGGGACACACGGCGCACCGTGAACGGCTATCCGGTGGTAGCTGAAGTAGTCTGCGCTGCCGGATAGCCGTATATGCAATGGCCCCCGACATAAAAAAGCATCGTATGTTGATTCTGCCTTCACCATGCGATGGCCTCTGAGAGGCAATTGTATCTTGAAATGATCGTAGGTCAGGGCCATCGTAGGTCGGGGGGTCACTGTATAGAGACCATGGGGATGGTACAGACAACATGACCAGGGAGGCCATGACAGGAGAAACCAACATTAAAAGGCTAACCACAGATGAGGTTGTGACCATAGAGACCGTAACCACGGAAATGGTGATAGAAACCATAGATTCATCATGACCTGTGCTGAGGACCAGTTGCCCCTAGCAACCAATCAAATCGCTTCTTTCATTTTTCAGAGGCCTTTTCAAAAATGAAAGCAGTGATCTGATTGGTTGCTATGGGCAACTGGGCAACTTTTCCTCTGGACAGGATTTGCTAAATCTCCCCCTATGGCTCCAGCTGGCTGTATTTGGCGTTACTAGGCGGGACGGATATATGAGACTCCAATGTGAGAGCAGAAAGAGTTTTGTGATTCTCTCTCAATCCTCTAAATCAAGTTTCTTTCTTTCTCTGAAGCGCCAGGGACTTACGTGACTCACTGGGAACTTGTGCAATAGATTTTTCTAGAAGAGTTTTGGGGGCTGATGGGGGAGGGGCGGGGGGTGATCTCCATAATGACTCCCGTCTGCGGCTGGTGGAATGAACTGACTTCTTTAAGGTATTTCATTACACTCCGCCGCCTTATTAATTCTGATCGCCTTTGCTCTCTTCCCACGTGACGCCGGTTTCATTTCGCGTCCTTAGCGAGGCGGCCTCTCCCATTTGCGCTGCTATTGTTCCTCTTAATTTGTCCGTCCACAGATCACGCCGCGTCGTTGTTTTCCAGCTCAGACAATCTTGGGGAAATTGAATATTTATGATTTAAAGATGAAACCGTATCAAAAAAAAAAGAAAAAAAAAATAATTGCAAATCATAGATGTCTGTGAAGAGCCGTGATTTATTCCGGCCGAATACAGAGGAAAATAATCATCTTAGTAAACAATACAGCGCCGGGCTGAGGGGGAAGATTTTAACCTAGATTAGTTTTTAATATTCTTATAATTTGTTAGAAGAGCTTCAGGCGTTTTTCATCTCCCTGGACGAGGAGGTTGGGGGGAGAATCACAGCGTTTACTATAAATAACTAGACCGCCATAGCGTAGGAGACAGCGCCAAACTTAGTGGTCCAGCAGTAGAACCAGTCTTAATCCAAAGGCCCCAATATACCCCCCTAATATTAAAGGGGTACTCCGCCCCTAGAAATCTTATTTCCTATCCAAAGGATTAGGAGGATAAGATGTCTGATCACGGGGGTCCCACTGTTGGGACCCCCGCGATCTCCGTGCAGCATTCGGCATTCTACACCATATGTTTAGAACGCTAGGTCCTGTGGCGGGAGACGTGACGTCACTCCACGCCCCCCTCCATTCATGTCTATGGGAGGGGGCGTCACGCCCCCTCCCATAGACATGAATGGAGGGGGGCGTGGAGTGATGTCACGTCTGCCGCCAGGGGACATGGTGTCACGCCCCCTCCCATAGACATGAATGGAGGGGGGCGTGGAGTGATGTAACGTCTGCCGCCAGGGGACATGGTGTCACGCCCCCTCCCATAGACATGAATGGAGGGGGGCGCAGCTGCCGCCATGGGACATGGCGTCACGCCCCCTCCCATAGACATGAATGGAGGGGGGCGTGGAGTAATGTCACATCTGCCGCCACAGGACATGGTGTCACGCCCCCTCCCATAGACATGAATGGAGGGGGGCACGTCTGCCGCCATGGGACATGGCGTCACGCCCCCTCCCATAGACATGAATGGAGGGGGGCGTGGAGTAATGTCACATCTGCCGCCACGGGACATGGTGTCACGCCCCCTCCCATAGACATGAATGGAGGGGGGCGTGGAGTGATGTCACGTCTGCCGCCAGGGAACATGGTGTCACGCCCCCTCCCATAGACATGAATGGAGGGGGGCGTGGAGTAATGTCACATCTGCCGCCACGGGACATGGTGTCACGCCCCCTCCCATAGACAAGAATGGAGGAGGCGTGGCGTGACTTCACGAGGGGGCATGATGTCATGACCAAGGTCCAATCAGAGCAGGTGTAAGAAAAGGAAAATGTAGGGAAACCTTAGTAAATACCGTGGGGGAGGAATGTAGGGAATTTAAACCCACAAAGAAATTTACACAACAGTATTAGTAAATCAGGGCCAATGTGCAATTTTTGGCTTAAAGGGGTACTCCGGTGGAATTTTTTTTTATTTTTTTTTTTAATCAACTGTTGCCAGAAAGTTAAACAGATTTGTAAATTACTTCTATTAAAAAATCTTAATCCTTCCAGTACTTATAAGCTGCTGAATACTACAGAGGAAATTCTTTTCTTTTTGAAACACAGAGCTCTCTGCTGACATCACGAGCACAGTGCTCTCTGCTGACATCTCTGTCCATTTTAAGAACTAGGAGAAAATCCCCATAGCAAACATATGCTGCTCTGGACAGTTCCTAAAACGGACACAGATGTCAGCAGAGAGCACTGTGGTCATGATGTCAGCAGAGAGCTCTGTGTTCCAAAAAGAAAATAAATATCCTCTGTAGTATTCAGCAGCTAATAAGTACTGGAAGGATTAAGATTTTTTAATAGAAGTAATTTACAAATCTGTTTAACTTTCTGGCACTGAAGGGTACAAGAGTCTTGATAGAATAATACAGATCTGTAATCTTGTATGATGTGTATCATAATTCTGTAATCTTGTATGATATATATCATAATTCTGTAATCTTGTATGATGTACCTTAATTCTGCCGTTTGTAACCACAAGGCTCGTACCGTACTTCTCGTTTTCTCAACTGCTGATTCCTAACTGTTGTGCACGTACATCCTGTTCTTGTGTACTGCTGACTTGTAACTATTAAGCAACATGGTATATATATATATGAACGTTGGCAAATAGTAAAACAGAGCGTACTTAGACGGCATCTTGTGTGCATGTATTTTTTCCACACCTGACAAGACGCTCTCCTGGCCAGTACAAGCCTTAAGCCAAATTGGACCTAGTACCAGGGGTACAGAAAAGACAGAGAACCAGTACCAGGGGTACTGAGTAGATTATAGAGAACCTTTCAGCTGGGGGCTCGTCCGGGATTGAGAGGGTCATCCTCCGGACCGGTAAGAACCATATCCTTGTGTGGTATTGTCGACCCGGGGGGCACTGGCCACGTCTCGATTCCAGTAAGTATAACAGTTACTTTAATTTCGTGTCTGGGACACAGTATTACAGTATTTGCCTTCTGTTCAGGGAACAGGGGAAATGAGGAACTAAGAGTTATTTGACAATCCAGGGTGGTTGTCATGTTTCAATTTGGCTTAACGCTTACAAAAACTTCTTGTATTTCTGTTTAGTTCTGTTTAGTGTTTTACTTGTAACTTCCTTTTTTTTCCCCTTACGCTTAAGAAGACACGTGAGTATACTAACATTGCTTTAATGTATAGAATAAGGTGCATATAACTGTTATAATAATAATAATAATAATAGTAATAATCTGCTGGTTCTCAAAACATCTGTAAGACGCCCCACCCTCCCGGCTAGAGGAAACTTGTTGATCCGGGATGTGGTGAAAGCAAGTGACAGTTTGTTCAGAGATACTGTGCATGCTCAGTGATTGGTGCAATTAAATCAGAGAATCCCTAATCTGTTGAGAGGAATCCAAATCCAGAGATTGTGGTTTTGCACCAATTACGGAACATGGGTTCCAAATCATCTAAGTCATATCCTCCTCCCCTTCCCGGTGAAACATGTAAGGCTTATGTGGCCCGAGTTAGCCCTACAGGATGGGACTTAGTGAATCCATGGGTAGATGATATAGCTGGTAGGTGAGAATTCATGAAGGACTCCAGCCCATTCCCAAGGGAGGGGGCCAATGATAAATACCACCTGACCCCCACTCTAACAACTACATTTGTAATCTCGAGAAGGGTAGAGAGCGTATATGGAGAGAATTAGAAGAGGAACCAAGTTTTCAAACAAAAATCATCACTGCCTATTGCTGTGGCATGCAAACAAAAACTAGGTGAAACTGTTACTGAATTTTGGGAAAGGTTCACAGCATGTTGGCGTTATGATGCAGGGCTGTGTAAATTGTTTGATAGGATTAGAGATTGTTGTCAGAAATAGAGACTCAACGATTTGGTGGAGAAGCAGGTGATTTGTGAAGGAGAAAGCATGTGAAGCAGTGTGAGGAATGTAGGATGAGCAGAGCTGACACTGCTGGAATAAATGAAGTGAAGATGAGTGTTCAATGCTATGGAATGGAGTGATGTGGTAAATCGCTAGGAAAGCCCTGTGTATGTGGTCATATGATGGCGTTTATAGGATGGTTCTTATGATATAAAGTATGTTATATATGTGTGAGGTGTATAGAATCAGGAGTGTATAGAAAATGACCAGTGAATGTTTTCCCTGTAAAGCTGTTTGTGTTGTAATGAAAATGGTGTTAAAAGAAAAATATATTCACGTGGTATTAAATTGAACTATTTGATGATTTTTCATTAATTTCTTGCCTTCACAGTAACACAGGGTTGATGCCAAAAAAAAAAATGAAATGTATCAGGAAATGCGATTAATTGTCTGATTATATTACAGGAGTAATAAGAGAAGAAATTTGGCCAAGAAGATAAAATAAATAAAAAAGTGATCACTATTTAATTGATAAACATTACTTTAGGCATTTAAAATCAAGCTAATGGTTTACTGGATTATAAACAATGCGCATTGGAGATAATTATTTTTCAAATTTTTGAGAGAGCTGTGTACACTTTTATTTATATATCTTTGGTGAGAATGTGGGCCCTGTGTGTTGTACGTTAAGTATTTGTAAATGTCGGTATTGTTACATGTTATGTTTCTTGTATGTCTCTTGATGTTAAGTAACACTGTCAGTAACACATGTGATAAGAGACGTTTCATGGTGACTAACCAGAATTAGGGAAAGACAAGAAGCCAGACTCAAAGGGGCGGTGACTGGTGACACAGAGGTTTGGGAGGAGTAAGGCGGGGTTTACAGGGAGCATGACAGCTTCTTCTTCTTCGGATCTGGTGTAATTTTGTTTTTCAGGGGATATGTGTGTATGTATATATATATATATATATATATATATATATATGCGTATATATATGTCTACTGTTTGAAATTGAGTATGTTCATAGTACCTGTATATACAATGTCCCGAGGGTGACCATTTAACCTTCTATTCCTTTCGCATCATACCTGAATGCCCTGTAAACCTCCTGAGAAGAGACCTCACATGTAAACTCAAATTACATATCACTGCATCCCCGTCCAGGTTACATGTCACGTCTGACCTCGCACCCATAGTCACACCTGCAGGGTACTATCCTGCTGGACATTATCCTGTTATGTCCCCGACCCAAGTCCCACCTGAGGTAGACCCCATTGTCTGATCACATGGAGACCATGATGTGGGACACATTGACAGTACATCATACAAGGCAAGACTCAAACCAGACATTCTCCCGGTCTACCATAAACAGCACCCCTTGTCATAGGAAACAAATCAAAGGTATCCGCCCTATGATCAAACATTTCCTACACACTTGAGTTTTAGAACATACTGTCTCTCACTACTGCACTCCAATTAATCCGGTCCTCAAACCCGATGGTACTGTCTGTTTTGTACCAGACTTGAGAGCCATCAACAGACTAATTGTGCCTATTGCCCCTATAGTTCCTGATGTCACTCAACTGTTGTCATCAATCCCAGCACAGGCAACTCATTTTTCTGTCCTCGATCTGAAGAATGCTTTCTTCTCGATCCCAGTGGACAAAGAGACCAGACTCCTTTTTGCTTTTTCCTTTGAGGGACTACAGTTAACCTGGTGTGCAATGCCCCAGGGGTATGCTGATTCACCAGTTGTGTTCAGCATTGTCCTCCAAGCCTTTTTACAATCATGGCACACCCCCCAGGGTTCTGTTCTCCTCCAAAATGTTGATGATTTGTTAATGTGTAGTTTCTCTGAGGAGGCCTGCCTTGAGGATGGTGTTGTGAACAGGTTGAATATCTGGGTTTTGTTCTGCCAAAAGGGAAAAGGGAGTTGAGCAAGTCTAGAGTCCAGTCTGTAGCGGGCCTGGTCACCCCGCACGCCCAGAAGGAAATGCAATCTTTCTTGGGTATGATAAACTACTGCAGGCAGTGGATTCCCGACTGCTCATAGAGATGCAACCCTATCAGGCAAACCAGATCTAATCAAATGGTCCTCATAAATGTACAAAGCTTTTAATGACAAGTCCAGGGCTAGGTCTCCCAGATTACAATTTGCCTTTCCACATGTATGCACGAGACAATTGTAAAACCATGGCGGGTGTGCTGACACAATTTCACGGAGGCAAACTGCGTCCTTGTGCTTTTTTCTCAAAGGTGATGCCCGCCTCCGTACAGGGGATGCCGGCATGTCTGCGAGCTCTTTCTGCCTGTGCTATGATTGTTGAACAAGCTACCACCCTTACTTTAGGACATGACACTACCTTGTACACTTCTCATGATGTTATCTCTCTCCTTAAAGGCCTACATACACAACACATGTAAACACAACGGCTCTCTGGATATGAGGTAATTCTCCTCAGTAATCCATACTTGAAAATGGTGTATGCCTCCCCTACATATGGCCCTGCGCACTAGTTGGCCTGAAAATTCATGATGATGTGATGCCGGACATACATGACTGCTTGCAAGTCATCCACACTGACGCCTCACACAGACCCGACCTCTCTTCAGTGCCCATACCTGATGCTCCAGAAGTCTTTGTAGATGGGTCATGTACACGCCCCAATGACAATGTTTACCATGCCAGTTATGCTATTGTCCAATTACCTGACATTGTCCTCAAGGCCCAGTCCATCCCCTATAAGTCCGCACAAGCTACAGAACTCATCGCCCTCACAAGAGCCTGTACACTTTTTGCTAAGAAACCTGTCACCATTTACATGCACTTACCCTACCATCACAATCAGTCATCATTCACTGCAGGACACACACACATGGGACTGATCACATTTCAAAGGGCAATGCTCTAGCAGACCACACCGCCAAACTGGCTGCTACACAACAACCTGTCTCACTGATGTTACCAGTTCTTACACCTCCTTCACTCGTAGACACACAACTTCTTCTCTCTCTTCAGTCCTCTGTTCCCAAACAAGAGGAATATGATTGGTGTTATCCGGTATTGCAGAAAAATCCTGTAACAGGATTGATCTGCAAAGAGGGGACACCATGCATACCCCAACACAGTGCCACAGTTTTATTGCTCATTTCCACGGAGTAGGCCACAGGGAGCACCTTTGAGAAGTGGAAACAAGTCCTTCCCATCATACTCTCAGAAATTAGAAAGACCCCCCATAAGACTTTAAAACTCTCAGCTTTTTGAGATTCTCATGGGTAGGCCTTTCCCGACTCCATGGGCCCAACGACCACTTATAACAGAAGAAGGGGACCTCGACCAGATAAGGGAACAATATGTCACAGACCTCATCCAAACCCTTGATAAAGTAGAACAAAATGTTGTCTGTAATTCTCCTTCTCTCCCACAGGAACCAACACACCAGTTCCAGGAAGGCGACACTGTCCTGGTTAAGACTCTGTCGAAAGGAAAGAAGCCCGGAGACTTCACCTTTGGACCCCCAACCACAGTTGTTGCCGTGAAGAGGACGGCGGTTCTCACGGAAGACAGCCCTTCTTGGATCCACGCCTCTCGGATCAAACTCGTTCAAAATTACCCAAAGGAGGTAATAACGGGGGCAGACAGCCCTGACCTTGAAAGCCTACCGAAAGATGTACCCGCTGATGCCCTGGCCTTGTTCTGGCAGATGGTTGAAGAAACTAAGTCTCCTGATGTTTGCATTAATGACTTTATTGACTTTGATACACCCCACGGTGACTCTACAGAATGAATTAGAGAGACACCCAAACGATAAGTTCCTGAAACACCATATAATGTTAGCACAAAACCTCACTGCGAAGGATTGTTGGATATGCACCCATGCCCCTGTGTCTGCCCAAAGCATGCCCTACTTTGCTATCCCTGTGCCCTCATATGTATTATTTCAGGGAGACTGTTTTGACATGCTTGCTGACAAGGAGACACCATATGCAAAGAACTGAAACACCTCAGTGGGTATTCCTATAGTAGGATGGGTGGGGCAGCCATGGTGGCAGGGAAACTTAAGCAGCCCAGGCCCAGGACCACACCAAATGTTGGTCTTCAAAGGGGGTTCCTGGGTAACTCGAGTAGTCACACATATATTAGACCTAGGAGTGATCCCCACAGAAGGAATAAAAGTTAGTTTTGACGGGACATCCGCAAGTGCTGATCTTCTTAAACCCAGCCAGATAGAAAGGTACTTACATGACCCAAGGTGGCCAAATAACACCCTCATTACTCAGGCTACTCAAGACGTAGACTGCTATAATATAACAGGACACCAACTATGCAATGACACGTCAGAATACCAACTTACTGATCCAATATGTAATAACCCAGATGTGGGCTACTGCGGTAGATTAGGGCAAATACCTTCCTGGTGTTACTTAACAAATGCCTCTAGACTCATTGACATAGTTAATAAACTTATCAATCAACATTCCTCTTTCTGGGAGCTCCCACGAGACATCTATTGGGTATGTGGTAGGGAAGCCTACAAGTGGTTGCCGGTAGGGGTCAAAGGCACATGCACCCTAGCTAGACTTACCCCCTCCACCTTTGTCATATCCAACGACGACATTGACATGAGAGCAGCTCCTAAACATATGTTATACCGAAGAGCAGCAGATAACAAAGAAAGGGAAAACGGTAGGCCACATGTTGTACAAATGGAAATAAACAAGATTTTTAGCACCATTTTTATATATCCAATGGTGATGCAAATATGGGATAAGTTAGTCGAAGCCACTAACTACCTCGACGACCAAATATATGACATTTTAGAAATTACTAATACCTCTGTGTCCGTGCAAAATCAACTGATGATAGTGACTAACCAACACGCAATAGTCTTGGACTATCTCACAGCAGCTCAAGGAGGGATGTGTCAAATCATAGGTCCTACTTGTTGCCATTACATAGACAATTCAGGAACAATTCAGATGCACCACCAGCTTGAGAACATAAAAATTGAGGGACAAATATGCCAAAGACAATGAAATCAACAGGGATAAGTGGTGGGGGGATACCTTTTCAATATTGAATCCCGCTACCTGGCTCAAGGGCGTAGGAGGATGGATAGGGGGCGTTCTGCAGCTCATAATACACATTACTGTCATTGCCCTTATAGTATATGTATCAATAAAACTTATTTTCTTATGTATGAAACGCTGCAAGCCAAGACCTGCTGCAGATACTAAAATCCTCCTCTCCACCTCATCAGACACCCAAGTCCCTCTACTTCACCGTCACTCAGCAGAGGGCTATACTGCCTACATAAAGACTTTTCAAAAGAAAATAGAATACAAGAAAAACCAAGTTGTCTAAAGTGACAACTGGTTTTAAGAGGGGATTGAAGGGTACAAGAGTCTTGATAGAATAATACAGATCTGTAATCTTGTATGATGTGTATCATAATTCTGTAATCTTGTATGATATATATCATAATTCTGTAATCTTGTATGATGTACCTTAATTCTGCCGTTTGTAACCACAAGGCTCGTACCGTACTTCTCGTTTTCTCAACTGCTGATTCCTAACTGTTGTGCACGTACATCCTGTTCTTGTGTACTGCTGACTTGTAACTATTAAGCAACATGGTATATATATATATGAACGTTGGCAAATAGTAAAACAGAGCGTACTTAGACGGCATCTTGTGTGCATGTATTTTTTCCACACCTGACAAGACGCTCTCCTGGCCAGTACAAGCCTTAAGCCAAATTGGACCTAGTACCAGGGGTACAGAAAAGACAGAGAACCAGTACCAGGGGTACTGAGTAGATTATAGAGAACCTTTCAGGCACCAGTTGATTTAAAAAAAAAAAAAGTTTTACACCGGAGTACCCCTTTAAGGTACATTGTTAAAAAAACAAAATTGCGTCCCGTGCTCCTGATAGACCGGCATTTATATCTCATCTCTGCTCTATAGTTATTTGCCCCTTGTGCCCACTGTGACCCTGATCTTCTCCCATACACAGAGAGGCTCCCCCTACAGGCCACCCCAGCCATTACTGACCCCCTTCCCGCATCAGGAGCGGGGGAGGTTAGTGGCCGGACGCCTCCAGGACACAGTGAGGGATGATGGGAGTCGGAGGTTGCGCCCGTTGCTGCCTCGTCGCTGGGATTCACTCGCTCCACAATGGTTGCCTGGATATGGAGGAGGCGCACAATCTGCTCTGATCCATCATCAGCCGTTTCCTGATTTAACCTTCTAATAACCGGAGGATTCAGAACAGAACTAAATCCTACAGAGAAACAACGCAGCGGAATCCATTTATATGTCATCCCCTCCCCCAGAGGCGACAAACAAGGCCGGCCTGCTGCGCCATTCTGTGGGGGAAGAAAACACGTAGACACCACCGCCACCTCAAACATGTATAATTAATTTTCTATATATCATTATGTTCATCTATTGTAACCAATAAACCTGCAAATCATTTTTATTATAACTTTGTTATTATTTTATTATATTGCGGAAGTTACTTCCTAGAACTCAGATCTGGGGAAATAGTCGGCCCAGATGTGGTGAATTGTATTGTTTGTATTATTTTTGGCAATTCATAACAATCATAATATTTTAAAGGGGTACTCTGGTGGAAAACTTAATTTTTTCTAAAAAAAATTTTTTAATCAACTGGTGCCAGAAAGTTAAACTGATTTGTAAATTATAGAAGAAATAATATAAATGGATTACTCAGTCCTCAAAAAGAATGGATGGTGGATGAATGGTTCAGATGGGAAAAAATAGATTTCCAGACCGATATAATGATATGAAATTTAAAGGGGTACTCCGGCGCTAAGACATCTTATCCCCTATCCAAAGAATAGGGGATGAGATGCGTGATCGCGGGGGTCCCACTGCTGGGGACCCCCATGATCTTTCACGCAGCACCCTGTTACCATCAGTCCCCGGAGCATGTTCACTCCGGGTCTGATGACTGGCGATCACGGGGCCGGAGAATTGTGACGTCACGGCTCCGCCCCAGTGTGACATCACGCTCCGCTCCCTCAATGCAAGCCTATGGGAGGGGGCGTTCACGCCCCCTCCCATAGGCTTGCATTGAGGGGGCGGAGCGTGATGTCACACTGGGGCAGACAGCTGTCACGCCCCCTCCCATAGGCTTGCATTAAGGGGGCAGATCGTGACGGCACACTGGGGCGGGGCCGTGACATCACAATTCTCCGGCCCAGTTATCAGACCCAGAGCGAACATGCTCCGGGGACTGATTATAACGGGGTGCAAGATCACGGGAGTCCCCAGTGGCAGGACTCCCTTGATCAGGCATCTTATCCCCTATCCTTTGGATAGGGGATAAGATGTCTTAGCACCGGAGTACCCGCCGCTGGGGACCCCTGTGATCTTTCATGCAGCACCCCATTACCATCAGTCCCCGGATCATGTTCGCTCCGGGTCTGATGACTGGCGATCACGAGGCCGGAGAATTGTGACATCGCGGCTCCGCCCCCTCAATGCAAGCATATGGGAGGGGGCATTCATGCCCCCTCCCATAGGCTTGCATTGAGGGTGCGGATCGTGACATCACACTGGGGCGGACAGCTGTCACGCCCCCTGCCATAGGCTTGCATTGAGGGGGCGGATCGTGACGTCACAAGGGGACGGACAGCTGTCACGCCCCCTCCCATAGGCTTGCATTGAGGGGGCGGATTGTGACGTCACACTGGGGCAGACAGCTGTCACGCCCCCTCCCATAGGCTTGCATTGAGGGGGCGGATTGTGACGTCACACTGGGGCAGATAGCTGTCACGCCCCCTCCCATAGGCTTGCATTGAGGGGGCGGAGCGTGATGTCACACTGGGGCGGACAGCTGTCACACCCCCTCCCATAGGCTTGCAATGAGGGGACGGAGCGTGATGTCACACTGGGGCGGACAGCTGTCACACCCCCTCCCATAGGCTTGCATTGAGGGGGCGGAGCGTGATGTTACACTGGGGCGGACAGCTGTCACACCCCCTCCCATAGGCTTGCATTGATGGGGCGGAGCGTGATGTCACACTGGGGCGGACAGCTGTCATGCCCCCTCCCATAGGCTTGCATTGAGGGGGCGGAGCGTGACATCACACTGGGGCAGACAGCTGTCACACCCCCTCCCATAGGCTTGCATTGAGGGGGCGGAGCGTGATGTCACACTGGGGCGGACAGCTGTCACACCCCCTCCCATAGGCTTGCATTGAGGGGGCGGAGCGTGATGTCACACTGGGGCGGACAGCTGTCACGCCCCCTCCCATAGGCTTGCATTGAGGGGGCGGAGCGTGACGTCACAATGCTCCGGCCCCCGTGGTCGCTAGTAATCAAACCCAGAGCGAACATGCTCCGGGGTCTGATTATAACGGGGTGCAAGATCACAGGGGTCCCCAGCGGCGGGACCCCCACGATCAGGCATCTTATCCCCTATCCTTTGGATAGGAGATAAGATGTCTTAGTGCCGCAGTACCCCTTTAATAGCGAAAATAAAAATATCAATAGAATTTATAGAAAATTACAGCCGCAGGGCCCTACAGCTGTGCAACAATGAATACACCAGATGGCGTAAATATCTATTACCTACAATGGGTAAGCCTCGAGGAGTTAATAATAATTATATATAACAAATTGGATACAGTCATATAAAGCATGTACCTGGATATGTGATCAGCGCCAATCCTGAAAGAAAAATAATGCGAGTCCTATCATAGAAAAACGAAAAGTTCTGTGCGGAGGAATGATGGACTCATAGAGGCTGGGAGCCGGCGGACGGGACCGGCTGTGCCCATGTATAAGGGACAGACACAGGCACTGATGTGCCACTCACCCACTCCGCAACGGTCCCGGTGACAGTGGATTCTTGCTCTAGTTAAGGCTGCATTCACACCACTTTTTGCAATACAGTTCCCGTGAAAAACTGATTCCTCAAAACCGGACTAAACTGTATCAAAACGTGTGGACAAATTTCAGCCCGTATACAGTTAAAAACCGTATTCGGTTTGAAAAATGATGTCCGGTTGCATCCGTTTTTTAGGGAAAAAACATATACATTTTTAACTTTTCACTCCATTTTGAATAAAGTTTCACTTGTTTCATTGAAATTCCAAGAAAAAAACCATTCCGTATGGTGAAAACCGGATGGAACCGTACGCACATCCCATTGACTCCCATGTTAAAAAAAAAATTGTATACAGTTTAATACAGTTTTTCACCCAGACCAAGAAACGTGGTAAGTTACGGTTTTGGCTACGGGAAAAAAAAACTGACAAAACCGTACAGGATGCAAAATGGATACAACCTGATGCATCTTATGGTATACAGTTTTCAATGGAGAGTCAACGCATACGGTTTTCAATACGGTTCTGTACGGTTTTCACATTGAAACTGTATACGGGAAGTGTACAGTGGTCCCTCAACATACGATGGTAATCCGTTCCAAAAGGACCATCGTATGTTGAAACCATCGTATGTTGAAACCATCGTATGTTGAGGGATCCGTGCAATGTAAAGTATAGGATAGTGGTCTACAACCTGCGGACCTCCAGATGTTGCAAAACTACAACACCCAGCATGCCCGGACAGCCGTTGGCTGTCCGGGCATGCTGGGTGTTGTAGTTTTGCAACATCTGGAGGTCCGCAGGTTGTAGACCACTGTTAGAGGAAGTTGTACTCACCTGTCCCCGCCGCTCCGGACCGTCACTGCTCGTCACCGCTGCCCTGGATGTCGCCGTCCATCGCTGTTGCTGCGTCCCCGGGGTGTCCCCGCCGCTCCGGCAAGGCATCTGCTTCCCCGGCATCCTCGCTCTCCGTCGCCGTCATCACGTCGCTACGCACGCCGCTCCTATTGGATGACGGGACGGCGTGCGCAGCGACGTGATGACGACGATGGAGAGCGCCGACGATGCAGAGGATCCCGAAGAGGACGCGCCGGAGCCCCGAGGACAGGTAAGTGACATCACCAGAGCTCACGGGGGAACCGTAAACGGCTATCCGGTGGCAGCTGAAGCAGTATGCGATGGCCCCAACATACAAAAGCATCGTATGTTGATGCTGCCTCTTAGAGACCATCATACGTTGAAATTATCGTATGTCGGGGCCATCGTAGGTCGGGGGGTCACTGTACTGCAAAAACGTATTGTGAATGCAGCCTAAGAACGGCAGGAGCACCGGTAAGTGCAGCCGCCGCCGCGAGCTCCCGGCATGTGATGTAGCGGGTGGGTGGTCACGTGTCTGGCAATCAGCTGGTCAGATGGAAGCAGCCGGCGCCGCGATTGTTGCAATGATTGTGAATGCCTCAATGCTTGTGTGAATGATGGTGAAGGCGGTCTCCTCCGCACAAACAAATCCCTGTAATCCGGAAGGTTCTGATAGAATGGTGAGTCCGATAATCCGTACAGCAGATAATATGAACCTCATATTATCTACCACTGAGGAAGGGGTCAGAACGGCTTATGTTCGGTTATATACCCCGAAACGCGTTCGATGTTCTTTATTGACCTTGTTCACATCATTGGACCAATACCATTGCGGTTTAATGTTTTTCAAAGCCTTGGAGAGACTCATATCCACCCAAAACCTATTTGGGACTAACTATCTAATCTATAGGAATATTGCTGCGTCTTCAAACTATTGAAGCCTCTGCTATACCGGACTATCGGACTCACCATTCTATCAGAACCTGACGGATTTATTGGTGGGAATTATTGGTGGAATTAAAGGTTTTTTGTTTGTTTTTTGTTTTTTGTTTTTAATCAACTGGTGCTGGAAAGTTAAACAGATTTGTAAATTACTTCTATTAAAAAATCTTTATCCTTCCAGTACTTTTTAGCAGCTGTATGCTACAGAGGAAATTCCTTTTCTTTTTTAATTTCTTTTTTGCCTTGTCCACAGTGTTCTCTGCTGACACCTGATGCCCATATCAGGAACTGTCAAGAACAGGAGAAAATCCCCATTGCAAACCTATGCTGCTCTGGACAGTTCCTGACACGGACAGAGGTGTCAGCAGAGAGCACTGTGGACAAGACAAAAAAGAAATTCAAAAAGAAAAGAATTTCTACTGTAGCATACAGCTGCTAGAAAGTACTGGAAGGTTTCAAATATTAAAATTGGAAAAAAGAATGAATAGGCACTGGTGAACATACAAAGATGTAGGGAAATGGTAGGACACAAATACATCATAATATGCAAATATCAGGAGTAAATGCCACAATAGCTGGTAGGATACAAGGGTGCTGCCAACCAAAACTATGCAATAAAGGGTGCCAAACCATACCTACACCTGAACCCCAACGATCGTTTCGCTGTTATGCCGCTTCTTCTTGAAGAAGCGGCATAACAGCGAAACGATCGTTGGGGTTCAGGTGTAGGTATGGTTTGGCACCCTTTATTGCATAGTTTTGGTTGGCAGCACCCTTGTATCCTACCAGCTATTGTGGCATTTACTCCTGATATTTGCATATTATGATGTATTTGTGTCCTACCATTTCCCTACATCTTTGTATGTTCACCAGTGCCTATTCATTCTTTTTTCCAATTTTAATATTTGAAATTTTTTATTACTAATCTGTATTAATAAAGTTGATTTTGTATATTCTATTACTTTGCTGTATACTCTGTGGTATGGTTCTCTTTTTGGTGTCATATTTGTGCAACATGTTCATTAAAGTATATATAAAATACAGTATATATAAAAGGTTACATCTGTAACCTGTCGCTCTCCAGATTTTTTTAAACTACAACCCCCAGCATAACCAGACAACCTGTGACTCCCCAACTGCTGGACAACTACAAATCCCATCAAGCTATTACCAAGGCAGTTGCTCTTACCTATTGCTCTTCAGCTGTTGCAGAACTACAACTCCCAGAATGCCATAGCAGAATATAGTTATAACTCTGCAACCTGTGGTTCTACAGAAGTTGCAAAATTACAACTTCCACCTGGCAAGTCCTAGCAAGTCCAATGGTTATTGTCTGCACCTTGTGGTACTCCAGCTGTTGAAAAACTACAACTCCTATCAAGCCCTGACAGCCAAAGGCAATGATATACAACTCGTGGCTCGTCAACTGCAGAAACACTACAACTCCCAGCAGTTCCCCCACTAGGAATTCTGGAAAGTAGTTCTCTGATATGACCATTTGGAGGTAACTTTCCATTCAAGACTCCTTTAAGAAGCCATAGAACATGCCTGGAGATTAAATTAGCCTGTCAGCTGTAAGGGCATGTTGGGAGTTGTAGTTTTCAGCACTGGGAATTTTAAGAAGAAGGATATGCAAATAAGCTCTCTGACATCATCTTTTGGATGTTGTTTTTCCTTCAAGTCAGTGGAAGAGTTATCAAAACCTGTACAGAGGAAAAGTTGCTGAGTTGCCCATAGCAACCAATCAGATCGCTTCCTTCATTTTTCAGCGGCCTTTCCAAAAATTGTAAGAAGTGATCTGATAGGTTGCTATCTGCCCCAATGTTTAACTAATTTAAGAAGCCTTAGAACATGAATGTGGATTTGATAAGCCTCTCAGCTTTTAGAACATGCTGAGAGTTGTCGTTTTCACCTCTGTGAAGAAGGATATGCAAAGAAGCTCTCTGATATCACCCTTTGGAGGTAGATTCCTCTTCAAGTTAATGTTTTTAATTCCTCTAAGAAGCCTGAGAACATGACTGAGGATTTAATTAGCCTGTCGACTGTAATGGCATTCTGGAAGTTGTATTGTAGCTCCAGCTGGGGACCACAGATCAGAGCTCACTGCTTCTAGTCCCTTGCTGTGCGCCATCCCACCTCCTGCTCTTCTCTCTTCTTCCAGACAATTAGCTTTTCTCCGGATTACCAGATACCAGATGAAAGGATTTTGGGTTGTTCTATTAAACACCTAATCCCCCCTAAGCCTGTGTCTGAGCCGTCCAGGACGCAGCACCTTCTGCATGGCGATGAGGGCATCCATCCGGCGGCATGCCAGCGCTCCCTCCCCTCCTCTCACTCAGTGCAACATTTTAATGAAATTTAAATCAATAAGTACTCAGTATTTTGTGTTTGTAACCGGGGGATTACAGATATGATCACATCTTGCTTAGCCAAATTGAGTCAGAAAACCTGACAGGCAGTCTCCAAATGAGAAGCAGCAGCCTATTTATTAAGAAGCCGCTTTCCCAGCAAGAATAGATCCAATTACACTTTTTTTCCTCGGCGCGGCGGAGACGGCGTTCATACCTGAACACTTGATTGCCTGAGATGTTTGTGTTCATCTGGATTTTATTCTTCACCGTTATCTCGCCTGTAGAAGGAGCCGTCGCCGCGCAGCGCCCGCTTACGTTCCAGCTGCTTAGGTAAGATCTACATCATTTTACTGGTTTACATTCCAAAAATGATGTGTAAAGCGCCGGCCGGGTAAATAGACCCGCGGAGAAGGAATTGTTTTCCTTCAGTCTGGAAGGGAAGTGGATTCCAGACTTGATTGGAAAATGTGATTTCGTAAATGGCTCCATGCTGTTCTCTGAGGGTGCGCTGCGCTGGAGCAATGGTGGAGCGTTCAGCGGGATTGGCAATGACCCTCGCTCGGGCACTTCTCAAATTTTGGAATGTTCCCGGATTCTGGATTACGGTCGATCCTCCTCTCCATCACCAGATCCAAGAACAGCGGCAAGAAATCGCCAGACGGAGCGTACGCGCTGTGTGCTCAGATCTTATGGTATAAAAGTAAAAACACAGTAAGGGTCTATTCACACCGGCAGGATTTCTGCCTCAAATGAGAGCCCAATAAACCTCTATGGGAGCTAATAAAAAAAAAAAAACAGCTGGAGGCACCTGACCCAAAAAACTTAAAGCAATCAATGGATTATATGGAGAGCGAAAGCAAAAAATCACAGTGGTTCAAAAGCTATGTGATAGCCTGGGGGATGTAGGGTATGAGGAGTGCAGCTGTGCGGTAATTAAAGGGTGCTTGTTAACCCTTGCTATTTGTGACTCCAGGGTAGTGTTGAGCGGCATAGGCCATATTCGAATTCGCGAATATTCGCGAATATATCGACGAATATTCGTCATATTCGCGAATATTCGCATATTCGTAATATTATCGTTTTATGTTCGCATATGCGAATATTCACGTGTGCGAAAATTAACACATGCGAAAATTTGCATATACAACAAATTAACATATGCGAAAATTCGCATATGCAATTTTTCGCATATGCGAAAGCACGCCAGTCTCACACAGTAGTATTAGAGCCTTCTTTACACCACATAAGCTGGAAGCAGAGAGGGATGATCACTGTGATGTGTACTGTGAAAAAAAAAAATATATAATAAAAAAAAAAAAAAAAAAGAATATTCGTAATTACGAATATATAGCGCTATATTCGCGAATATTCGCGAATTCGCAAATATGCGATATTCGCGAATAAAATTCGAATTGCGAATATTCGCGAGCAACACTACTCCAGGGTGAGGGCTTCTCAGTAACGCTTGTCCTACCGTCACCCTTCCCAAGAGCGATAGGGAGGTAGATAATAATAGATTGTCCACAACCGAAGAGTTTTCTGAAACGGATATAACTTTTACTGAAGATTTTCTGCAAGCTTCATAAACTGAACAGTCTCTATGCATGCAACTGCTTTCTCTGGAGATTGACAAAGGTTGGGACTTTAGCAATTTAGAGTCTTTAGGTATTAGGCACTGTTCCACTGGATTTAGGGGATTTAGTTGCGTTCCAGTAGTCACGCTAGCATTAGCGGGGTAATTTAGAACTCACGGTTTAGTTTAGGCTGCGTCCGGTAGGTTTTGAGGCCTAGCGTGTCTTTGAAAGTTTTGCACATCCGTCTTGCTAGTCCGGCATCCACAAGAGCAGCAACCCAAGAGAGCGGTAATTGGCTACAGCTCCCTTATATGGGCAGGGGCTGGACTAGTGCTAATTGGTCCAATACTTCTGTCAATCACCATTACAAAGATTTGTGGGTAACACGTGACCCAAGGACCTCCAAAGGTCCTGCAACATACCATAGAGGTTATTAACATGGTCACATGACCGAAGGTCCTGCGACGCTAAACAAGGTAAGTACTATACATTATATTAAATATACATTATTATTAAATATATACAGGTATTGGGACTAAAGAATTAGACTTAAGGAGAGGCGACTAGGGGCTGTCCCACCTGAGGGACCCTACCTGAGCGTAGTTACTCTGACTTTGGGGACCTCTACACTAGGTACGGTATGTAATACGGTACCGGGCCACCACAAATATATAACTGAGCAAAACGGTGGTGCAGAGGAATCCAAGAGGCAAGTTATACAGCAGCAAAAAGAAAAAGTCCAGCAACTCACCGCAACCGACACTCAGTGTAGAACAGCCACCATGTGTAACGGGATCTTGCGGGAAGATCAGAGGCCACAAACCGGTGAGTTTCGTGCAACCGGTGAGTTTCGTGCAACCGGTGAGTTTCGTGCAATCAGCACTTCTTCCGGCCCCATGGGGCCGGAAGAAGTGCTGATTGCACGAAACTCACAGGTTTGTAGCCTCTGAGCTTCCCGCAAGATCCCGGTTACACATGGTGGCTGGTCTACACTGAGTGTCGGTTGCGGTGAGTTGCTAAACTTCAATGGGACTCCACACTTCTGAATTTCCAAATGCGGAATTTCCACACCAATTCCACACAAAATGCGCACAAGTCAGAAACCACCATAGGAAGCCGAAACGGAATTGGTGGGAAATTCTGCCCATGTGAATAGACCCTAAAGGTTTCTGCACTCCCATTGATGAGTGCGGAGACCCATAGAAGTGTACTGGGGTTTCACTTCAGGCGGAAATTCTGTCGTGTGAATAGACAGTTAGGCTGGGTTCACACTGCAGAATTTCTGTGCTAGGACCGAGCAGGCTGCGTTGCTGCCCCCATAGACGGCAATGCATTTCTGGGTGGATCTTTTGGGAGATCTGTTCAGAAATGCATTGCCATCTATTGGGATGGCAATGTAGTCCGCGCGGTCCTAGTGCTGCCGGCTCGATCCCCGGCAGAAATTCTGCCCAGAAATTCCACAGTGTGAACCCAGCCTTCGGGTCTATTCACACGCCAGAATTTCCACTTGTGGAATTCCGCTCGCGGAATTCTGCCTCAAATTAAGGCCTGGTTCAGTCGGCGCTAGGACCGCGCGGACACTGCAGTCTCCAATAGACTGCAATGTGTTCCGCGGGTATTTCCGCCTGAAGAATGAGCAACGCCATTCTTCAGGCGGAAATTTTCAAGTGGATTTTCCATTCACAAATTGCGAAGTGAGAATTTGTGGACGGAAACCCCTTCACTGCACTATACATTTTAGTAAGAGGAATTTCTGCCTACAATTTCAAAGCGGAATTGCAGGCGGAATTTCCGTAGTGTGAACCCAGGACGCTCTCCCTACATTTGACGCATTTTGTACACACAGCATAAAGATTAATTACGGACGCGTCTCTTCGTTCCGGGGGGGGGGTCTTCCCTCTTGTGCCCCAGTCCATGACCCTTAAGTATTGGGAGGTCAGCGATACCTGCAGGTAATGGGCGAACGTCCTGGATTTGGCCCCGCGCGGTTCTCAGCTATGAGGATAAAGGGGCCCCCGGCGGCTCCGGAGGATAATGTGCACAGAAACTCTCTTATTTGGATGAAAGCAAAATTGAGCGGATTCCAGCAATAATGACGGGATATATTACGGGGATGACAAGGTAGTGACACACAGATCTGTCTGGAGCAAGAAGAAGCCCATAAATCACTCCATGATGGCAGCGTGACAGGGAGATCGCTGCACCTGCCAGGTCTGTCCGCAACTGGGGGGGCGTCTTAAAGAGACAGGAGACTATTTCCTAGGAAATACCAAGAAATCAGACGGGGGGGGGGGGGTATTGCATTAAAAAGTACAAGTGACATAACAACAGGTGCACAGGATCCTATATAATACCCTACATAATGCTATATATAGTACCCTACACAATACTCTATACACTACCCTACATAATACTCTATATAGTACCCTACACAATACTCTATATAGTACCCTACACAATACTCTATATAGTACCCTTCACAATACTCTATATAGTACCCTACACAATACTCTATATAGTACCCTACACAATACTCTATATAGTACCCTACATAATACTCTACACAATACCCTACACAATACTCTATATAGTACCCTACACAATGCTATATATAGTACCCTACACAATACTCTATACACTACCCTACACAATACTCTATATAGTACCCTACATAATACTCTATATAGTACCCTACATAATACTCTATATAGTACCCTACATAATACTCTATATAGTACCCTACACAATACTTTATATAGTACACTACACAATACTTTATATAGTACCCTACACAATACTTTATATAGTACACTATGCAATACTTTATATAGTACACTACATAATACTCTATATAGTACCCTACACAATACTTTATATAGTACACTACACAATACTTTATATAGTACACTACACAATACTTTATATAGTACACTATGCAATACTTTATATAGTACCCTACACAATACTCTATATAGTACCCTACACAATACTTTATATAGTATCCTACACAATACTTTATATAGTACCCTACACAATACTCTATATAGTACCCTACACAATACTTTATATAGTACCCTACACAATACTTTATATAGTACCCTACACAATACTCTATATAGTACCCTACACAATACTTTATATAGTACCCTACACAATACTCTATATAGTACCCTACACAATACTTTATATAGTACCCTACACAATACTTTATATAGTACCCTACACAATACTTTATATAGTACCCTACACAATACTTTATATAGTACACTACGCAATACTCTATATAGTACCCTACACAATACCCTACACAGTACCCTATACAATACCCTTTACAGTTATCCATACAATACCCTATACAGTTCCCTATACAGTTATCCATACAATACCCAATACAGTACCCTATATAATACCCTACATCACCCTATGCAATAACCTATACAGTACCCTATACAATACCCTATACAATACCCTAAAGTACCCTATACAATACCCTATACAGTACTCTATCCAACACCCAACAGTACCCTATATCAAACCCTAGACATTAACCTATACTTTACCCTATACAGTACCCTAAAAAATATCCTTTAAAGAACCCTATACAATACCCTATACAGTATCCTATACAGGTTCATGTGGTGGATACACTATAGGGGTATTCCTACATCAATGGAGCTAGATGCAGTATATAGTAACAAACCATAAGACCCCCCTAACCTACTTGCTGATGGTCTCCATGTAGACAGATGCGGCGTTACACAGTGCACAAGCTCCGCTGCAGATGACACAAGTAAAAGCAATGGAACATACTAAGGAATCGTCATCATGGAATCTTTATGTAGAGAGTAAACCCGAATTCTACCCCAGTATAGTTTACAAACTACACAGGGCTCAGCACTGCCTCTGCTGGATAGAGATGGTACTGCTCATTTATAGTAACATCCATCTGGAACATCATATGCAGCTGATCCTACAGATTTATAGTGGTCTCCATATTGTGGCCCTCCAGGTGTTGCAAAACTATAACAGTTTGGAGACCATGCTTTTAAACACTGCTGCCCAACCTGTGTGTCTCCAGCTGTTGCAAAACCACAACTAATAACAGCTAACCGCCATGCTGGGAGTTGTAGTTTTGCAACAGCTGGAGGACCAGAGTTTGGAGAACACTTCTGTCCAGCCTGTGCTTATCCAGCTGTTGCAAAACTACAACTCCCAGCATAGCCATTGGCTGTCTGGGCATGATGGGAGTTGTAGTTTTGCAACAGCTGGAGACACACAGGTTGGATAGCATTGTTCTAAAGGAGTTGTATCCAAACTGTGAACCTCCAGCTGTTGCAAAACTCGCAGCATGGCCTTTGGCTGTCCGGGCATGCTGGAAATTGTAGTTTTGCAACAGCTGGAGGCACACAGTTTGGAGACCACTGCTACAAATGAATAGGAAAATCAGACCCCGGGTTAGATGGATGAATTTAATATGATATGTGATCATCCTATGAAATAAATATGAACGTTACGTGTGATTCCCCCCCCCCCCCCATCCCCCCACTACTCATAGGGGATTAATATAGCGGCTCCATTCCTCACAGATCGCGCGAGTTAATTGCATATTAGATTGTGAGCTCCTCTGGGGCCGGCGCTCATCATGCACGAGGCTGATAGGGGTCGGTGTAATATACAATGGGCCGACACATGAGGGACGCGTCATGATCTGCGCTCACAGCCGTGAATGATATTAATTGCAGAAATACGTTTATTGCTCCAGGGATGCAGCAAAATAATTCCATCAGATAAAACGCGGCGCAGCAGACACAAAACGCCAGAAAGACGAGTGGCCCCGAATATTCTGCAGCAATTAGGAGGCGAAATCTTTATCGGAGGCCAGAAAAGCGCTGAGGAGCTGTCACCCTGGCTGCTTCCCTAGAAACGCGACAAGTCACAGGCGCGGCCTCCTCTGCGCCAATTGAATGTGACAACGCGGTGACAGCGAAGGAAGATGTTCACATGGTAATACGCTCCGGTGCAGACCTAACATCTCCAGCATCTGCTCTACATCTATTCGGAGGCGCAGAGAGGGCAGGAGGCATCTGATACCGGAGTGTTTCCCAACCAGGGTGCCTCCAGCTGTTGCAAAACTACAACTCCCAGTATGCCCGGACAGCCTTAGGCAATTGTTTGCCAACCAATGTACCTCCAACTGTTGCAAACTACAACTCCCAGCATGCCCAGAAAGCCGTGGGCTACTCTCAATGTTACCTCTTTCTTCTCCTACCAGCAGGACTACCTAGGCAGAAAATTTGGATAAGGCAGGACTTGGAATATTGTGGCCTCTTTAAAGGGGTACTCCGGTGGAAAACATTTATTTATTTATTTATTTTTTTAAATGAACTGGTGCCAGAAAGTTAAACAGATTTGTAAATGACTTTTATTTAAAAAAAAAAAAAAAAAGTTTATCCTTCCAGTACTAATTAGCAGCTGTATGCCACAGAGGAAATTCTTTTCCTTTTTAATTTCTTTTTTGTCTTGTCCACAGTGCTCTCTGCTGACACCTGATGCCTGTATCAGGAACTGTCCAGAACAGGAGAAAATCATAACAAACCTATGCTGCTCTGGACAGTTCCTGACAAAAAAAGAAATTCAAAAAGAAAGGAATTTCCTCTGTAGCATACAGCTGCTAAGAAGTACTGGAAGGATAAAGATTTTTTTTTTTATTTTTTTTTTTTTATAGAAGTAATTTACAAATCTGTTTAACTTTCTGGCACCAAAAAAATTGTTTTCCACCGGAGTACCCCTTTAAGTAAAAGTATTACCTGTCTATTGCTACATCTAAGACCCTGAAAGGCGCCGCACCTCATCGCCGTCTATCTCCTGATTGGCCGTCAAACAATAACCTACTTTTTTTCCATGACTCGACAAGAAGAATATTTCTTTACTATATTGAAGTGACATCTCGAGGAGCCTTCTTTTCCTTTACATTTCTGAGAAAGAAAGAGTCGGATTGTGTCGGCCCTGAAAAGACGAAGCCTAATTGCCAACGGCGAGCGCGACCACGGGAGCGGCGGCTCGGGCCCCTGGTAGTTTTTCCTTTGACACATTTCTGCTTCTTTCCTTCCCTTTTGTGTAGAGATCTTTCTGCCCGTGACATCCAGTCCCACAACATTTTATTGTAAGAAGCTTTTTAAATGTTTTATTGATATCATAAAAAATAATCGCGGCGCTCTAAGTTTTGTTTTATTCCTCCATTAGGATATTTTTCAGGTGATAAAAAGCAGAAGGCTCTGCTACATCTAAAGTGAACGTTAATGGGACGATAAAGCCGAGGTTCTGCCACTAATGCAAAATTAATAAGGTAGTTTAGGGGGTACACCGCAGGAAATGCTCCGCCGCTCCATATATCAGGGCGCAGTGTCTGGCGCAGGTTAGGAAATCATATTTAAAGGGGTATTCCAGGAAAAAAACTTTTCTGTATATATCACCTGGCTCCAGAAAGTTAAACAGATTTGTAAATTACTTCTATAAAAAAAATCTTAATCCTTTCAGTACTTATCAACTGCTGAAGTTGAGTTGTTCTTTTCTGTCTAAGTGCTCCCTGATGACACGTGTCTCGGGAACTGTCCAGAGTAGAAGCAAATCCCCATAGCAAACCTCTTCTACTCTGTGCAGTTCCCGAGACGAGCAGAGGTGTCAGCAGAGAGCACTGTGGTCAGACAGAAAACAACAACTCAACTTCAGCAGCTGATAATTATTGAAAGGATTAAGATTTTTTAATAGAAGAAATTTACAAATCTGTTTAACTTTCTGGAGCCAGTTGATTTAAAAAAAAAAAAAAAAGAAGTTTTTTCCTGGAATACCCCTTTAAAGGAGCTGTCGCCGCGTCAGTCAGAGCCACCGCACACATGCCGCTTAGGGTGAATTCACATCACGATTTTGCCATAATGTTTTGCATCAGTTTACGGATGCCCTAAAAACTGACAAAACTGCATGCAAACCATGTGCGGTTTGAATGTAGAGGTCCAGTTGCATCCATTTTTGTAATAAAAAATGTATACTGTTTTTTTTTTTTTTGTTAACCCTTTCATTTAATAAAGTTCCAATTGTTTTATTGAAATTCCAAGGAAAGTAAGGGGGGGGGGGGTTTCCCATGAACAAGAAAAAAACGTATCCCAAAAAAACGTATAAGACACTGTAGACACATCCGTTTTTCATTGACTTGTACGGTTCATATACGGTTTTTGAACAGGACACAAAACCGTAGTAGACTGCAGTTATATGTACGGTAAAAATTTAAAAAAAACACACAAAACCGTATACGACCAAAAACGTACACAACCTGATGCCTCTTGTTGCATACGTTTCTGCATGGGAGGTCTATGTATACGGTTTTCTCATATGGTTGTATATGGTTTTCCTATGCAAAACAGTATACGGGAACTTTAGAGCAAAATCGTGATGTGAATACATTATTGATGCTGCGGCTGAACGTATCTGTAGAATTCTGCAGCTTCATGCACTTAGGAGACGGATTCTTTCCATGAATGTTACATTGTATCTTGTCATTTCTAAAATATTGATGTCACTAGCGCCATTTAACCAGAGCTTTTCTAGGTCCCAGAAAGTCTTAGGCCATTGTTTCCTAACCAGGGTGCCTCCAGCTGTTGCAAAACTACAACTCCCAGCATTTGGCTGTCCGGGCATGCTGGGAGTTGTAGTTTTGCAACAGCTGGAGGCACCCTGGCTGGGGAACGCTGACCTAAGCCTGTCCAGGAATGCTGGGAATTGTGGTTTAGAAACAGCTGGAGGCACCCTGGTTTGGAAACACTGTCCTACGGCTGTTTGGGAACTCTGGGAGCTGTAGTTTTTCAACAGCTGAAGGCACCCTGATTGGGGAACATTGGCCTAAGGCTGTCCTGCATGCAGTCTTAGGCCATTGTTTCCTAACCAGGGTACCTCCAGCTGTTGCAAAACTACAACTCCCAGCATGCCCGGACAGCCAACGGCTGTCCGGGCATGCTGGGAGTTGAAGTTTTGCAACAGCTGGAGGCACCCTGGCTGGGGAACGCTGACCTAAGGCTGTCCAGGCATGCTGGGAATTGTGGTTTAGAAACAGCTGGAGGTACCCTGGTTGGGAAACACTGGCCTACGGCTGTTTGGGAATTCTGAGAACTGTAGTTTTGCAACAGCTGGAGGCACCTTCAGTTAGGAAATACTGCGCTGCAGGGTCGGGGGACATGGAAACTTGGAAGCCACATAGGTGTTTAGGGGCCCCAGTACATGGCCTGGAATAGGGCCCCGATCCAGCACAGAAGCAGAACTGAAGTTTTAATGCTAAATTTGTAACAAGTAAAATGGGGCCCCAGAGTAGGACCTGGAATAGGGCCCCAATCCGATAAAAAACTAGAAGGTGCTAATTTTCCACTTGTTTTTTTATTTTTTTTGGCAAAAAAACGCCAAATCTGCTGTATGGCGTTTTTTTCGGTCAAAAAAAGTTGTGGCCTGATGTTCGCTGTAAATCAATGAGAAATCGCAAAATTCTTTTTCCACTTGGCGTTTTTCAGTTTGGCATTTTTTTTTTTAATTTATTTATTTTTATTTATTTATTTTTTTTGCCGTTTTTCTGCTCGCGAAACTGCAGCATGTTGAGCCTATGGCGTTTTTTTTTTTATTTTTTATTAATTTTTTTGTCAAAATCTTGGCGTTTTTCTCCCATAGAAGTCTATGGGAGGGAAAAAATGCTATTAAAAGCACCACGTAGGTTTTGCATTTGTCGGGGGGGGACGGGGGAGGGTGGTTGGGTGTTTTTTCACCTGTGAAAAAAAGGGTCTGTTCCCAGGAAGGGCTGGAAAAAATGCCAAGGTGGCAAAAATGTAATTTCCACACAAATGAAATGACGCCAGAAAAAAACGCTGAACGCTGGAAATTGCACTGGCGTTTTTTTTCTGGTATTTTTTATATACAAAAAAAAATGAAGGACAAAAAACCAAGTGGAAACTTAGCTTAATGCAAAATCCGGAGGCAAAAGATGAAAATTCCAGCAACGTTGCATAAAATCTTGTAATTTTATTCCAAAACTGGCGCACCTAATAGTAGAAAAGGGAGGAATGCATATTGAAAGGGGTACTCCGGCGCTTAGACAACTTATCCCCTATACAAAGGATAGGGGATAAGATGCCTGATGGTGGGGGTCCCGCCGCTGGGGACCCCTGTGATCTTCAACGCTGCACCCCGTTAGAATCAGTCCCCGGAGTGGGTTCGCTCCGGGTCTTATTACTGGTGATCACGGGGACGGAGCATAGTGACGTCACAGCTCCGCCCCGTGTGACATCACATTCTGCGCTCTCAATGCAACCCTATGGGACGAGACGTTGAGGCTTGCATTGAGGGGGCGGAGCGTGACGTCACTATGCTCCGTCGAGATGGACTCAGCATGACGACCTCCAGCGGTTCCGGAAGCCGCTAAAGGTGAGTGCTGCATGGTAGATCCCGGGGGTCCCCAGCGGCAGGACCCCCGCGATCTGACATCTTATCCCCTATCCTTTGGATAGGGGATAAGATGTCTAGGGGCGGAGTACCCCCTTTAAATGAGCTTTCACCGTGCTGGACAGAACCACCGCACATACACCACTTATTGATGGCTAAAATGTATGGGTAGAATTCTGCAGCTTCATGCACTTAGGAGACGGATTCTTTCCATGAATGTTACATTGTATCTTGTCATTTCTAAAATATTGATGTCACTAGCGCCAAATAACCAGCGCTTTTCTAGGTCAGTGTTTCCCAATAAGGTACGGCCCCTTTCACACTATAAATTCATCCGTTATAATGATCCGTTATGAAAACCCTTAAAATTGTCCGTCAATCGGCCGTTACGAAATCCCATTATAGTAAAGGATTTTTACATTACCCGCTTTAACCCGTCATAGCCTGTTATTAATAACCGACGTTATTTTGTGATGGGAGAAAGTAACGGGAGAAATAGTGCATGCACAAAGTAATGTCCGTTATTAATAACGGGCTGTGACGGGTTAAAACGGGTAATGTGAAAATCCCATAGACTATAATGGGATTTTGTAACAGCCATATGGGATTTTGTAATGGACGTTTAATGGCCGATTTTAAGGGTTTTCATAACGGAACATTAAACGGATCTTTAAAATGGATGAATTTTATGGTGTGAAAGGAGCCTTAGAGAGCTGCTTCTCCTTCTCATTACAGCGGATTAGCTGGGCACAAAAAATGGAATAAAGCAGAACTGGAGTGTCCTCTATAGGTAAAGATATACCTTATACCCGGCTATTGCTACACCTGACGAGTCCTTCTGCAAACTCCCATTGAAGTAAGAGAGCTGCTGAACAAGGGCGCTCACTGTACACGAGCCACTGTTTAACTAACTGGAATCTGGATTTGCACTCCCTATCCTGGAGAAAGGGGCAGAACAGGATCACGGTTAGTTGGCTAGAAGGTGGACATGTGACCAGATACAACTTTGAATATAGTGCAGTTGACTTTGGGGTAGGTAACTTTTGGGCACCGTAAATATGCATCTTATTGATAGTGCGGCCTCCCAACCAGTGTGCCTCCAGCTGTTGCAGAACTGCTTGCTGATGGTTTCCTGGCCACTATATAACTTGTATAAGACATTTGTCATTAGCCTCTTTAGACTCTATCTCTAATGTTCAGTTGTACCTGGCTGTAGACTAGCTAAAGGGGATTCTGTTTCTCTCTCTTTCTATGGCTCAGAAACAGCAGCAGCATGGAAGACATTATTGAGTAGTACTGAGCAGTATATGCTATGAAACCAGCACTGAGGGGTAGGGGAGGAGTTTAACACTTACTAAAACTTTTAGCTGCTTCTCTGTGTCTCTGCCTCTATTTCTATAAGCAGTATGGAGAATATTATAGAGCAGTACTGAGCAGTGTAAACTGTGAATCCTGGACTGAAAGGGGGAGGGGATGTAACCCTCCTGGAGCTTTCAGAATCTTCTCTGTCTCCCTCTGCAGATCCCCCTCCTCCTGCTCCCCTTTCCCTTGACTTTTACAAGCAGCTGTAACCTGATTCCTCAGTGATCTGTTCCATCTCAAGACTGACTTCTAGTAATTTTTGCTGAATTAATATATGTGTGTGTGTGTGTGTGTGTGTGTATGCATGTATGTATGTATGTGTGTATGTGTGTGTGTGTGTGTGTGTATGTATGTATGTATGTGTGTATGTGTGTGTGTGTGTGTGTGTATGTATGTATGTATGTATGTGTGTATGTGTGTGTGTGTGTGTGTATGTGTGTGTGTGTGTGTGTGTGTGTATGTGTATGTGTGTGTGTGTGTGTATGTATGTATGTATGTGTGTATGTGTGTGTGTGTGTGTGTGTGTATGTGTGTGTGTGTGTGTGTGTGTGTGTGTGTGTGTGTGTAGTTGTGCTGGCTATTTTTCTTTTTGCTGTGTAATTTAGGGGGAGTGGTCCCTCTGTAGCTGTGCACCCCTCCCCTTTTTCACAGGAGTTATTTTTAATTGATAGTGGATCCAGCATGTCACCCAGTCAGAGGCCATGTGCCCAGCAGAGGTGAGTGAAATGAGTGTTAGGGTCCCATCTGAAATGAAGCCACCTCTGCATGGTGAATGGGGGACACGTTTTGATCAAAAATTGCGCTAAGAGCCTCCATTTTTTTGATCGAGTGCTGCTGCAACCTCCTTTTTTGTATACTATATACATATATATATATATTTTTTTTTTTAGTAGGGGAGTCCAATAAGTAATGACAGAGCCATTGCTCTGATAAGATATCCTACAAGGTATACAGCAATGCTTGTTAAAAGTCCAAAAAACACCCCTGTCCATTAAGTTCACCCTGTCCCACACCCCTCCCGCCCTCCTTGGTGACTCTAATTTTAGTAGTGAGGACCCAATAACTCTGTTGAATCATTTCCCTGGATTATTGCGGCAGTAGTCATGAGTTCTCAACATTTGATTGGTTGTGTCATTGTATTCCGCAGGGCCCCCTCACCTGAGTGTGTGTCCACTCTTACTGTAAAGAATCCTTCCCTATACTAATTATAGAGACTTCTGTTCACCACAATCATAATCACACCTAAAGCAGCTTTAACCTTAAAGGGGTACTCCACTGGAAAATATTTTTTTATTAATCACCTGGTGGCAGAAAGTTAAACAGATTTGTTAGGTACTTCTATTTAAAAATCTTAATCCTTTCAAGAACTTATCAGCTGCTGTATTATCCACAGGAAGTTCTTTTTTTTTTCCCCTTTCTTTCTGACCACAGTGCTCTCTGATGACACCTCTGTCCATTTTAGGAATTGTCCAGAGCAGGCGAGGTTTGCTATGGGGATTTGCTCCTACAATTCCTAAAATGGACAGAAGTGTCAGTAGAGAGCACTGTGGTCAGACAGAAAGGAAATTCAAAAAGAAAAGAACTTACTGTGGAGCATACAGCAGCTGATAACTACTGGAAAGATTAAGAATTTTAAATAGAAGTAATTTACAAATCTGTTTAGCTTTCTGGCACCAGTTGATTTAAAAATAATAATAATGTTTTCCAGCAGAGTACCCCTTTAATGGCTTCAGCCAAGTCCGGACCGAAGTCTGATTCTACCGGCACATACACATGAGTGGAGGTTTGCTAGTGGCGCCCCCTATATACAGATTGCTATATGAGTCCACATGACTTCCAGTTTACACATTGGACCCTACAGCAGTCCTGGGACCTCCAGCGTCACACGCGGGGGCCCCTGTGGCCCTTCCTTGTTAGTCTGATATCTCTGTGGAGTGAGGGGCAGTGTAATGATGATGTATGCGGCAGGGATCGGCGGTGACCCCCGTGACACGTTACTTGTTTTACTGCCTGACTTATTGATTGAGTCTTATCAGAGGAATTGATCTCGTACGTCTTCGAAGTGGCTGCAGGTGATTATCCCGTACTGAGCCGCATTACCGCCATCACCGTCCTAATGAATATATCTGCCTACCATCACCGCGACCGGCCGCTAATCACGGCCAACAGTTATTATGTATGTGACAGAGCGAATACGATACCGTGCGGAGAATAGCAACCGCCCAGGCCAAGGCGCGGAGTGTAACCTGTCCGGAAAGCATGTGCCGCCGGCGCTTATATCCCACCGGAGCGACTCAAGGACGTTCGCTTATTGGGGGACATATTATTTAGAGGCCTTATACCGGATTAGATACACTTGGCGTCCAGTTCGGATTTGTGGTGGTACCAGTTGCTACACTGAACCTAGATCAGGTGGCTGCAGTTTTACAAGGTTTGTTAGACCAGCTGCTACAAAACTACAACTCCCAGCATGCCTGGACAGCGTTAGGTCAGTGTTTCCCAATCGGTATGCCTCCAGCTGTTGCAAAACTACAACTCCTAGCATGTCTGGATAGCCTTAGGTCAGTGTTTCCCAATCAGTGTTCCTCCAGCTGTCGCAAAACAACAACTCCTAGCATGCCTGGACAGCCTTAGATCAGTGTTACCCAATAAGTGTGACTCCAGCTGTTGCAAAACAACAACTCCTAGCATGCCCGGACAGCCTTAGGTTAGTGTTTCCCATTCAGTGTTCCTCCAGCTGTTGCAAAACAACAACTCCTAGAATGCCTGGACAGCCTTAGGTTAGTGTTTCCCAACAACTGTGCCTCCAGCTGTTGCAAAACTACAACTCCCAGCATACTCGGACAGCATGTGTCCGGGCATGCTGAGAGTCGTAGTTTTGCAACAGCTGGAGGCACTCTGGTTGAGAAACACTGTGCTAAATAGGCCTGATGAGATCTGGATCTCTGTGTTTACTACACTGCAAATGTATTATAGAGGGCGCTGCGTCCTGTTCATACAGCTGATGGGGGAGGGGGGGTGGGGTAGTTGTCATCGATGATTCTGCCCCCATCCCCCACCTCACATACGGGAATCCTCTACTGTTCCAGGTCTTCATCTTCTTCCCTAATATTCGCGCCGCCGCTAATTCGCCCATTTTCTAGTCAAAATGTTGGCAGTAAACAAGCAATTTAGTGTTCAGCAAATCCCCCCTAAATGATTATCGCTTTACATGTAAATTATCCCGAAGAATAAAATTTTATTTCCGCCGTTTATAAATTCCACCAGACGATTCTGTCAGCAATTTATCTGCGGAATAAGATATTACCGAGAATTTCTTCCTGTCGTTGAAAAAAAATTGAGAGACGCCAGAAAGCAAGCGTGCTGCGAGGACGCCATGATGTCATTCCTTAAAGGAGCGCTCCGGCTTTACGGACAGAAAGCTTCATCATTGTACGAGTTCTGCAACTTTTTAATACTCTGTGAGGGGCGCGGAGAGCAGATGGACTGGTTGGTGCGCTGAACTTATCACTTGCGCAAAAATTATTTTTGTACTATCCACAGGATAGGGGGTACGCTGTGACCCCCATGATCTCCAGATCTGTGCCGGAATCTCCCCTTGCGTGGTGCGGGGTCGGCACACTCCATGACTGTCTATGGGAGCTCTAGAGATACTAAAGTACAGCGCTCGTGTATCTCCAGCTCTCCCACAGAGAATACATGTGGGGAATGTGTCCGCCCGCTCCGTGCACATAGAGATTCGGGCACCGTTCTGGAGACCGCGGGGGGCACCGACCCCTAAGATCAGACACAGGATAAGGGATAAGTATTCTAATTTAAATGCCCCAATTCTTTCAGATAATGGCCCTCATTTATCAAAAAAGTTGGGTTGTTTTTTTGGGGGGGCTTTTAACCCGACCATCTTTTTCCCTATTTATTAATTTGTCGTAAGTGTTGCCGCTGTCTGATTTTTTTGGGCGCAGTCCAAAAATTAGGGAAATGGCAAACACTTTTTCCCACTGCTTGAAGCAGTGGGGAAAAAAAGGACACTGAAACCCTAAAATTCGGGTCGGGTTTCTTAATAAATCAGTGGGAAACCAAGGTTTTGGTCGGGAAACGCCCCTTTTTAGGCTTTCAAAATCCCCGAGTCGGGTTCGTAGGAAAGGCTTGTCGCAGTTTGTCGCATGATGTCTGCGCCTTGTCACAGACTTCTTGCGCCAACAAAAACAAAAAAAAAAACACAAAAACTGTCGGGTTTCCAATGATAAATGAGGGCCAATATGTTGGTATGTAGACACAGCGCCATGTTTTTGGTAGTGGCTGTTCCTGGTACTGCAGCTCAGCCGTTGGCTGTCCAAGCATGCTGGGAGTTGTAGTTTTGCAACAGCTGGAGGCATCTTGGTTGGGAAACACTGACTTTGATGAAGAATGACCTGAAAATCCATTCCCCATTACCTTGCATGTGATAGTGCTGTGCTGATACATTGCAACAAACCCTCAGCTGTGAACTGACAGCAAAGCCAATTACCCGCCCATTACACGCAGGTATCGCTGACCTCCCAATACCTAAGGGTCATGGACTGGGGCACAAAAGTGACGATCCCCCCAGAACTACAAAATGCGTCAAATGGAGGGATGGCATCCCAAATAAAATCCTAAAAAAAGGAATCATGTTAGGCCAGGATTGATTATTATCTCTGGATCAGTGTTTCCCAACCAGTGTGCATCCAGCTGTTGCAAAACTACAACTCCCAGCAAGCCCGGACAGCCAACGGCTGTCCGGGCTTGCTGGGAGTTGTAGTTTTGACACAGCTGGAGGTACCCTGGTTGGAAAACATCAGGGGTTACACAGCCTGGTATAGAAGTATACAAAAGCTGTCCAGGCATGCTGGGAGTTGTAGTTTTGCAACAGCTGGAGGCAACTTGGTTGGGAAATACTGAAGGATAACCAGAAAATCCATTCCACAATACTTTGCATGTGATAGTGCTGCGCTGATACATTGCAACAAACACTCAGCTGTGAACTGACAGCAAAACAGAGAGTCAATAAAATATAGTTACCTAGCATTTTTTGTGCAGAAATATTATATTTTTTAAAGGGGTACTCCAGTGAAAAACTTTTTTTTTTTTTTTTTTTTTTTTATCAACTGGTGCCAGAAAGTTAAACAGATTTGTAAATTACTTCTATTAAAAAATCTTAATCCTTCCTGTACTTCTTAGCTGCTGAATACTACAGCGGAAATTATTTTCTTTTTGAAACACAGAGCTCTCTGCTGACATCACGAGCACAGTGCTCTCTGCTGACATCTCTGTCCATTTTAGGAACTGTCCAGAGTAAAAGGAAATCCCCATAGAAAACATATGGTGCTCTGGACAGTTCCTAAAATGGATAGAGATGTTAGCAGAGAGCACTGTGCTCGTGATGTCAGCAGAGACATTTGTGCTGTAGTATTCAGCAGCTACTAAGTACAGGAAGGATTAAGATTTTTTTATAGAAGTAATTTTCAAATCTGTTTAACTTTCTGGCACCAGTTGATTTAAAAAAAAAAAGTTTTTCACCAGATTACCCCTTTAAGGGAAACTCCCCATAAAAATGCTGCAGTAGATGTCTGTATGATTCCTAGTCATTAAAGGGGTTCTCCGGTGAAAAACAATTTTTTTCATATCAACTGGCTCCAGAAAGTTAAACAAATTTGTAAATTACTTCTATTAAAAAATCTTAATCCTACTAGTACTTATCAGCTGCTGTATGCTCCACAGGAAGTTGTGTAGTTCTTTCCAGTCTGACCACAGTGCTCTCTGCTTCCACCTCTGTTCATGTCAGGAACTGTCTGGAGCAGGAGAGGTTTTCTATGGGGATTTGCTCCTGCTCTGGACAGTTCCTGACAAAGACAGAGGTGGCAGCAGAGAGCACTGTGGTCACTGAACACGGAAGCTCGCACACAGCGTTCGGAACTCAATGTTCCGGACTCTGGGTAGCGGAGTAACCCTTTAAACAAGTTCCCCGCCTAGCTAGTCCCGCTGTTGTGAGTGTGCGCCCGGCCTCCGACCCTTTGTCCATCTGCCGCTCCCCATCGCTTCCCTCCCTCATACAGTAATTAATGATGCAGAATAACTAACAGCAGCTCCAGTGTGGATGTGAAGCGTGCGCCATTCTACGTAGCGATAGTAAAAAAATGGCGCCATCCACCTGCAGAGCATCATTTACTGCACTGAACAAACATGGAGGCAGCCAACACCGGGGATTTTTTCATTTTTTAATTAAGCATGTGATTAATTGGAGTGACATTTCCGCGCTGCCGTCCGTGCTCCATCAATTAAACGCTGCGGACGCTAACACCGGCGCCTTCTACGCTGAGCAGTTTAACGTTGTCTCATTAGGAGTTGACGACACTCGGGCTAAAGGAGGCGCAGGAGACGCCGTCTGTCCGCCATCACTTTGAAATGTTACTTAAGGTTAATAAACCAATTAGCATCCGACATAAAGATAAGCGGCGCATCAAGGAGCGGTCGCAATTGTCACCGCTGTAAAATGTCATCGGTTGTCAGGTGATCCAGCCAACACCTGCGGATTATAAAGGCACTGTATAGTGATATTATGTGGGCACTGTATAGTGATATTATGTGGGCACTGTATGGTGGTGTTATGTGAGCACTGTATAGTGATATTATGTGGGCACTGTATGGTGGTGTTATGTGAGCACTGTATAGTGATATTATGTGGGCACTGTATAGTGATATTATGTGGGCACTGTATGGTGGTGTTATGTGAGCACTGTATAGTGATATTATGTGGGCACTGTATAGTGATATTATGTGGGCACTGTATAGTGATATTATGTGGGCACTGTATGGTGGTGTTATGTGAGCACTGTATAGTGATATTATGTGGGCACTGTATAGTGATATTATGTGGGCACTGTATAGTGATATTATGTGGGCACTGTATAGTGATATTATGTGGGCACTGTATAGTGATATTATGTGGGCACTGTATAGTGATATTATGTGGGCACTGTATAGTGATATTATGTGGGCACTGTATAGTGATATTATGTGGGCACTGTATAGTGATATTATGTGGGCACTGTATAGTGATATTATGTGGGCACTGTATAGTGATATTATGTGGGCACTGTATAGTGATATTATGTGGGCACTGTATGGTGATAATATTTATGCACTTTATGGTGGTGTTATTTAGGAACTGTATGGTGGTATTATTTGGGCACTGTATGGTGGTGTTATTTAGGAACTGTATGGTGGTATTATTTTGGAAATGTATGGTGGTATTATTTAGGAACTGTATGGTGGTGTTATTTTGAAAATGTATGGTGGTATTATTTAGGAACTGTATGGTGGTGTTATTTAGGAACTGTATGGTGGTATTATTTGGGCACTGTATGGTGGCGTTATTTGGGGACTGTATGGTGGTATTATTTAGACACTGTATTGTGGCGTTATTTGGGCACTGTATAGTAATATTATTTGGGCCCTGCATAGTGATATTATTTCGGTACTGGATGATGGTAATATTTGGGCACTGTATGGTGGTGTTATTTAGGAACTGGATGGTGGCATTATTTGGGCACTGTATGGTGATATTTGGGCACTGTATGGTTTTGTTATTTGGGCACAGTATGGTGGTGTTATTTGGGAACTGGTTGGTGGCATTATTTGGGCACTGTATGGTGGTATTATTTGGGCACTGTATGGTGGTGTTATTTGGGCACTGTAATGTTGGTATTATTTGGGCACTGTATGGGGGTGTTATTTGGGCACTGTATGTTGTATTATTTGGGCACTGTATGGTGTTATTATTTGGGCACTGTAGGGTGGTATTATTTGGGCACTGTATGGTGGTATTATTTGGGCACTGTATGTTGGTATTATTTGGGCACTGTATGGTGGTGTTATTTGGGCACGGTATGTTGAATTATTTGGGCACTGTATGGTGGTATTATTTGGGCACTGTATGGTGGTATTATTTGGGCAGTGTAGGGTGGTATTAATTGGGCACTGTATGGTGGTATTATTTGGGCACTGTAGGGTGGTGTTATTTGGGCACTGTATGGTGGTGAAATTTGAGCAGTGTATGATGATGTTATTTATCCACTGTATAGGATATGATATTATTTAATTACCGGATGGTGGTAATATTTGGGAACTGTATGGTGGTATTATTTGATGATATTTGGACAATAGTGTTTGATTACTCTGTGGCATGATACTATTTCTTCTGTATATTAATACATCTTGCCTGTAGCTCCCTTCCCCCACAATTTTGTGTCAAGGGCTCCCCTCAGGTGTATTTGTTCCTTCCTCAGTGGTGAACCTTCCCTCCTCAGGGGTGTTTCTTTTTCCTCAGGGATGGTCCATTCATCCTCAAATTTGTACCTTTCTTCCTCAGTGGTGTTCCTTTCCTCCTTTGGGGTATGCCTTCCCTCCTAAGCGGGAATCCTTTCCTCCTTAGGGGGGCATATTCTCTCCTCAGTGTGGTTCCTTCCCTCTTCAGGGGGAACCTTTCTTCCTCAGGGGTGTCCATTCGCTCCTTTGGGGTGCACCTTCTCTCCTCAGGGTTGCTCCTTCCCTTCTCATGGTTGCTCCTTCTCTCCTCAGTGGTGTTCCTTCCCTCCTCAGGGGTGTTCCTTCCCTCTAAGGGGTGTTCCCTTCCTCCTCAGGGATGTTCCTTTCCTCCTCAGTGGTATTCCTTCCCTCCTCTGGGGTATTCCTTTCCTCCTCAGTGGTATTCCTTCCCTCCTCAGGGGTGTTCCAACCCTCCTCAGGGGTGTTCCTTCCCTCCTCAGGGATGTTTCTTTCCTCCTCAGTGGTATTCCTTCCCTCCTCAGGGGTGTTCCTTCCCTCCTCAGGGGTGTTCCTTCCCTTCTCAGGGATGTTCCTTTCCTCCTCAGTGGTATTCCTTCCCTTCTCAGGGGTGTTCCTTCCCTCCTCAGGGGTGCTCCTTTCCTCCTCAGTGGTATTCCTTCCCTCCTCAGGTGTGTTCCTTCCCTCCTCAGGGGTGTTCCTTTCCTCCACAGGGGTGTTCCTTCCCTCCTCAGGGGTGTTCCTTCCCTCCTCAGGGGTGTTCCTTCCCTCCTCAGGGGTGTTCCTTGCCTCCTCAGGGGTGTTCCTTGCCTCCTCAGGGGTGTTCCTTCCCTCCTCAGGGGGTGTTCCTTTCCTCCTCAGGGGTGTTCCTTGCCTCCTCAGGGGTGTTCCTTCCCTCCTCAGGGGTGTTCCTTTCCTCCTCAGGGGTGTTCCTTTCCTCCTCAGGGGTGTTCCTTCCCTCCTCAGGGGTGTTCCTTTCCTCCTCAGGGGTGTTCCTTCCCTCCTCAGGGGTGTTCCTTCCCTCCTCAGGGGTGTTCCTTTCCTCCTCAGGGGTGTTCCTTGCCTCCTCAGGGGTGTTCCTTCCCTCCTCAGGGGTGTTCCTTTCCTCCTCAGTGGTGTTCCTTGCCTCCTCAGGGGTGCACCTTCCATCCTCAGGGTTGCACCTTCCATGGGGAGAGACCTTCCTAGACCTTTTACATTGTGTGTGATTTATTAATAATGTTACAGAATTTGTGTGAACTACAAGATCCAGAATGTCTTATTTCAGATGCTTTCGGATGCTTTCCCTGTGGCGTCGTACACAGACTATAAATGGAGCATTTCACACATTCTTACTTTTTTTGGCTTTCAGCTTTTCTACAGTTACATGTGACAGGGGAAATATTACAAGGTGCAGACATTCAGTGACCTCAGAGATCAGCGCGCAATGGCGACCGCTCATACGGATGATGGATCCTCTGCAATTTATTTGGCTGATCTCTGGAGAAACAAAGATTTATAAGAAAACGAAAAGTAAAGTCGCAAAGTTACCGGAGCCACCGCTGTATTTGTGACCCTGCCGCATATGGTGGCGTCCAAAGACAGATACGTTTTACCTGAACTAATAGAATTTTACAGAAGAGAGAGAATTGTGCTGCTGATGTATAGAGATTAGTGTCTATAGCAGTGTTACACAACGTGCAAAACCACAACTTCCAGCATGCCCGGACAGCCTGTGCACATCACACTGGTTTATCCTAATCCCCTAACCCAGTGTTTTGCAACCTATGTGCCTCCAACCTTTGCAAAACTACAACTCCCAGCATGCCCAGACCAGCTAGGGCACCTCCAGTTGTTGCAAAACTTCAGCTCTCAGCATGGGAGTTGTAGTTTTGCAACAGCTGGAGGAACACTGGTTGGGAAACACTGGTCTAACCTGTGGTTAAAAATTTATACATCTTGCCCATAGCTCCCTTTCTCCCACAATGTTGTGTTGAGGGCCCCTCTCAGAGGTGTTCTTTCCTTCCTCAGTGGTGTTCCCTCCCTTCTCAGGAGTGTACCTTCCCTCCTCAGGGGTGTTCCTTCCCTCCTCCGTGGTGCTCCTTCCCTACTCAAGGGTGTTCATTCCCATCTCAGGGGTGCACTTTCCCTCCTCCAGGGTGCTCCTTCCCTCCTCAGGGGTGCACCTTCCCTCCTCATGGGTGCACCTTCCCTCCTCATGGGTGCACCTTCCCTCGTCTGGGGTACACACCTTCCCTCCTCCGGGATACTCCTTCCCTGCTCAGGGGTGTTCCTTTCCTCCTTCAGAGTGCTCCTTTATCTTCAGGGGTGCACCTTCCCTCCTCAGGGGTGTTTCTTCCCTCCTCAGGGGTCCACCTTCCCTCCTCAGGAGTCCACCTTCCCTCCTCAGGGGTGCACCTCCCCTCCTCTGGGGTTCACCTTCCCTCCTCTGGGGTTCACCTTCCCTCCTCTGGGGTGCTCCTTTATCTTCAGGGGTGCACCTTCCCTCCTCAGGGGTGCGCCTTCCCTCCTCTGGGGTTCACCTTCCCTCCTCTGGGGTTCACCTTCCCTCCTCTGGGGTGCTCCTTTATCTTCAGGGGTGCACCTTTCCTCCTCAGGGGTGTTTCTTCCCTCCTCAGGGGTCCACCTTCCCTCCTCAGGAGTCCACCTTCCCTCCTCAGGGGTGCACCTTCCCTCCTCTGGGGTTCACCTTCCCTCCTCTGGGGTGCTCCTTTATCTTCAGGGGTGCACCTTCCCTCCTCAGGGGTGCACCTTCCCTCCTCAAAGGTTTTCCTTCCTTCCTCAGGGGTGTTCCTTTTCTCCTCAGGGGTGCACCTTCCCGTCTCAGGGGTGCTCCTTCCCTCCTCAAGATTGTTTCTTCCCTTCTCTGGGGTGCACCTTCCTCCTCTTGGGTGCTCCTTCCCTCCTCAGGGGTGTTCCTTCCCTCCTCTTGGGTGCACCTTCCTCCTCTTGGGTGCTCCTTCCCTCCTCAGGGGTGTTCCTTTTCTCCTCAGGGGTGTTCCTTTTCTCCTCAGGGGTGTTCCTTTTCTCCTCAGGGGTGTTCCTTTTCTCCTCAGGGGTGCACCTTCCCTCCTCAGGGGTGTTCCTTTCCTCCTCAGAGGTGCATCTTCCCTCCTCAGCAGTGGTCTGTCCTTCCACAGGGGTGTTCCTTTCCTTCTTGGCGGAGCTCCTTTCCACCTCGGAGGTGCATAGATGTCCGGGCATTCTGGGAGTTGTAGTTTTGCAACAGCTGGAGGCACACTGGTTTGAAAAACTGCTCTAACCTGTGGTTCTCCAGCTGTTGCAAGAACACAACTCCCAGCAGACTTTGCATTTGAGGGCATGCAGTTGCATTTAAACAAAAACATTTGCATTCACTGACGGTTATCACTTTTACTGTGCAGGTTTTAGCAAAAAAATTATCAATTGATCAATTAATGAAAAAAGTCAAAGATTTTGATGCACTAGCTGCCCTTTTAAGTAGTGGGTGGGTTTACACATGAAAGGGGCGGGACTTGCACATTTCCACCAGTTGTACCAATAGTAAAGACGGGCAAACTGCGATTTTTGGAATTTTTTTTAGAATTTTGCCTACTAAAGTAGCTTGAATTGATTTATAAATGTAAAGTCCATCAGAAAATTGCTGCATTTTCATTCTCTTTTTCTGAACAGAACTATATGTAACCCCGGTGACATTTCCTATAGACGCCCCCCCACCATCCCTGTCCACGCACGGTGCCACTCAGTGAAATACAATTTGTGCGGCTGTCAGATTCGTATTTGCCTGAAATTACAGAAAGAATTTTCTCCTCCAAACCTGTTAATTTGAAAAATAAAAAACAAACAAATTGTCCCGAGCGCGGTTTTAATTTGCGTTGTCTCTGAGCGATGACTTTGCTCCGTGCCCAGAATCCCTGATTTGTTGGGAACATTTTTTATTATTTTATTTATTTTGGTGCATTTTGAATACAATGTTGCTTTTTCCTCCGTAATTATTAAGCAAATTGTCACAAATCAGCAGCAGGAAATGGATTTGTTAACTTTTTATTCATTTGTATTATTTGTGTAAGAGCTTCAGCGCCGGAACAGGAGGAATCAGTAAAGCTCAGCTCTACAGAAATAGAGTAATATTCATGTAATCCAGTATCCAATGCTCCATTATCCACTTCTTTGACATCCATTGCTCCATCATCCACTTCTTCGACACCCAGTGGGCCATCATCCACTTCCTTGACACCCAGTGCGCCATCATACACTTCCTTGACATCCAGTGCGCCATCATCCACTTCCTTGACATCCAGTGCGCCATCATCCACTTCTTCGACACCCAGTGCGCCATCATCCACTTCCTTGACACCCAGTGCGCCATCATCCACTTCCTTGACATCCAGTGCTCCGTCATCCACTTCTTCGATGTCCATTGCTCCGGCATCCAGTGCTCCGTCATCCACTTCTTCGATGTCCATTGTTCCAGTATCCAGTGCTCCGTCATCTACTTCTTTGATGTCCATTGTTTCAGCATCCAGTGCTCCGTCATCAACTTCTTCGATATCCATAGTTCCAGCATCCAGTGCTCCATCATCCACTTCTTCGATATCCATTGTTCCAGCATACAGTGCTCCATCATCTACTTCTTCGATATCCATTGTTCAAGCATCCAGTGCTCCATCATCTACTTCTTCGATATCCATTGTTCCAGCATCCAGTGCTCTGTCATCCACTTCTTTGATGTCCATTGCTCTGGCATCCAGTGCTTTGACATCCGTTGCATCTGCTTCCAATGCTCCAGGAACCATTTCTCCGACATCATCATCAATTTTTTTACTACAGATCTTGGTAGAAATTAACGTGTACATAACTGATCTACAGATCTTACTCATTCTTTTACATGGATAGGTGCAACAACTACCCCTAAGGTCTCCCCCATCCCCCTCCTGAGGGTATAGTTTGTATCTGTCCTGTATCCAACATTTCCCATAAACCACCAGGAAATCAATATTGTATCAATAGAAATATTAGGTCTCATCTATCACAGAAAAAATAACAGATACAATAATAGAATCTATATTTAATAATTCCTGAGACTGAATGACTATAGAACAATTAATAATTCCTCCCCCACACACACACACGAAAAAAAAAAGAACCCGCCACATATGTAACTCACTAATTCCTAATGATTGTTATATGATCTGAATCTGTCTATGTCTGTGTTCCCACACGGTTGTGTGTGAACAGTTTTATGTTCCCTGGTCAGGGAATAGTTAATGCCTCTGGCTTTTTCAGCCAATAGCTCCTAGGATGTGTTTATTTAATGTCAGCCCAGCCTAGCCTCTGGGCTGGTGATTCACTTCATTATATCCTGACTTGCTAAGATGCTGGACATGCTGCATGGAGCTCTTGGTGAAACACTCTTTCTTTGAGCTTTTATCTACTATCTCTGCTTTAGCATGCACTTTGTATTTTCTGGTTTTAGCCATGGTTAGGTGGCATGCTTATAGTAGGTTTTAAGCTGTGTTTGTTTAGTCGGTTTTAGGATTTGTATATCCTTTTTGCTATGTGTCTGTTCACACTGTGTTTTCTCTTGTATCCGTTTATATGAAGTTCGGTGTTTTATATTTCCGTTTTCCTACTGGGTCAGCTTGTGACCACACTGTGGAGTTTGCCGCTGGCCAGTAATCTATTTGGATTTATTATTAATGGCTACTTCATTAGTGGAGTGGAGTGTCCAGTTTGTGTGTCCAGTGTGAACGGTGTCCTATGTTAGATCCCTGTTACCGCTCCATGGGGACTCCTTGTCAACTGGAGGTGTTCGGATGGATTGCTATTCCTGTCTTGTGTTCAGTGTGAACAGTGTTCTATAATTATATCCTTTGTATCTAGGCATCCCTGTTACCTGTCCATGGGGACTCAGAGGGTATTGTTATTCCTATGTCTACTGGAGGTGTTCTGAAGGGATTGTGATTATTCCTGTCTTGTGTTCAGTGTGAACAGTGTTCTATAATTATATCCTGTGTATCTAGGCATCCCTGTTACCTGTCCATGGGGACTCAGAGGGTATTGTTATTCCTATGTCTACTGGAGGTGTTCTGAAGGGATTGTGATTATTCCTGTCTTGTGTTCAGTGTGAACAGTGTTCTATTATTATATCCTTTGTATCTAGGCATCCCTGTTACCTGTCCATGGGGACTCAGAGGGTATTGTTATTCCTATGTCTACTGGAGGTGTTCTGAAGGGATTGTGATTATTCCTGTCTTGTGTTCAGTGTGAACAGTGTTCTATAATTATATCCTGTGTATCTAGGCATCCCTGTTACCTGTCCATGGGGACCCCATGTCTACTGGATGTTTTATGTGCGATTGTGATAATTCCTGTTTAGCGATAGATCCCATTTACCTGTCCGTGGGGACTCAGAGGGTATTGTTATTCCTGTGTCTACTGGAGGTTTTTCTAAGGGATTAAGCTTATTTCTGTTTTGTTCTGGAGTATGTTCAGACTTATCCGTTTACCTATCTGGTGTTTTGAACTCTATGGGGGAGATTTATCAAAACCTGTGTAGAGGAAGAGTGGTGCAGTTGCCCATAGCAACCAATCAGATAGCTTCTTTCATTTTTCACAGGCCTCTTTAAAAATGAAAGAAGCGATCTGATTGGTTGCTATGGGCAACTGCACCACTTTTCCTCTACTCGGGTTTTGATAAATCTCCCCGTATATGTTTATTAGTTCTTTATTCAGATCTTTGGAGTTCTGTTCATGACCGCTTATCTATAGTGTCCTCTGTTCATGACCACTGAGTCCTCTGTTCATGTCCGCTAATATAGTGTCCCCTGTGCTGCTCACTGATCTCTGTCCTCTGTACATAATCTGCTCTATGTTCCTGTTATGTTTCTGGTTTGTGACCGACTATTTATTAGTATGTGTTTTTATTAGGCCCCTGCACTTTAGTTCAGGGAGGGACCGGTGCCCAGTTGTCGATCCATCGTTTAGGGTGGATGGGCAAGTAGGCAGGGAGAGCGGTTTTAGGGTCAGTTTAGGCCTCACTCTCCCTGTCCCCCGGTCGGTCCCTGACAAGAATGCCAGTCATTCTAGGAAATACAGTGGTGGATACATACAGATAGGTGATCTATACAGGCAGGAATGATATATTCTTGTATATAGGAGCAGTATTATAGTATTTATATTCTTGTATATAGGAGGCAGTATTATAGTAGTTATATTCTTTTATATAGGAGGCAATATTATAGTAGTTATATTCTTGTATATAGGGGGCAGTATTATAGTAGTTATATTCTTGTATATAGGAGGCAGTATTATAGTAGTTATATTCTTGTATATAGGAGCAGTATTATAGTAGTTATATTCTTGTATATAGGAGCAGTATTATAGTAGTTATATTCTTGTATATAGGAGCAGTATTATAGTAGTTATATTCTTGTATATAGGAGCAGTATTATAGTAGTTATATTCTTGTATACAGGAGCAGTATTATAGTATATATATTCTTGTATATAGGAGCAGTATTATAGTAGTTATATTCTTGTATATAGGAGCAGTATTATAGTAGTTATATTCTTGTATATAGGAGGCAGTATTATAGTAGTTATATTCTTGTATATAGAAGCAGTATTATAGTAGTTATAGTCTTGTATATAGGGGCAGTATTATAGTAGATATATTCTTGTATATAGGAGCAGTATTATAGTAGTTATATTCTTGTATATAGGTGCAGTATTATAGTAGTTATATTCTTGTATATAGGAGCAGTATTATAGTAGATATATTCTTGTATATAGGAGGCAGTATTATAGTAGTTATATTCTTGTATATAGGAGCAGCATTATAGTAGTTATATTCTTGTATATAGGGGAAAATGCAAGATAGTTTTCTGGGTTAGTACACATTGGCCCTCATTTACTATTCTAAACCCGACTTGTTTTGTCGTTTTTTTTTGTCGCATCTTTGTCTGCGACATGTTGCAGACATCGTGCGCCAGTCTGCGACACGATGCAACATTTTTTCCCGACGTACCCGATGTGGATTCTCCCGAAAAAGGGGCGTAACCCGACATTTCTGAGCTTTCCCACGTATTTATTAAGGTTTCCAACCCGAATTTGTTGAATTGTTGTGGATTTTTTCCCGACAACTCAGAGGAGTTGGAAACCAAAACCAACAAAACCCACGAGCGACAAACAGGATGCGACATAATAATAAATACCGGGGAAAAAAGCAGTCGGGTAAGAAAGCAACATAGACTTACAACCCGATTTTCTAAGTAAATTAGGGCCAATGTTTCCAAAGACTTTGCCTTGTGTTAGTCACATTAATAAGATGTAATTAGGAGAATTGTTGGATTTTTTCCTCTTAGTTGATAAACATTAGACTTTAGCATTGGGTAATAGCGGTAATAGTTTGGGAAGGTAATTACGGCTCAGGTGTTCTCCTGGGTGCATTTCCCCTTTAAAGTCCCAGGTTCCGTCAGATTAAGATGAGGCGGCGGTGATTCCGGAGCCTTTGGAGCCAGGCACCTGTGTTCTGCCATTACTGAGGCGCATTATAGTAGGATGAAGTGGCCAAGAACGAGTTTATTTTCTGAAGTCGGTAATTTATTTCGGATGGGGATCGGCGCAGCTAATTAATGCAGAATCTTTTTGGATGGGAGTCGGATCGCAGCTGTCTAAACATTCAGAAAAGGAGCCTGAAAGGTGTTTAATATTGGAGAACATTGGAGCAGAAACGGAGAAAAGGGCTACAGGCGGCCGGGAGCTCTGAGAGCGGTGTAAATACACAACATTCTGTGATGAGCGGCAGAAACATGAAACAATGTGACAAAACACATACGTCGTATTCATAGACTATGGGACGCAATGATGTCATCAGATGGACACCAGCAATGACCAATGACCATGCAGAAAAGGTGCCCTGTCCACTTTATCCAATAAGACTCAATTCTACAGAGACTTCTATTAGGAGCGCTGAATATATCCGCCGCTGTAAGCCCCTTTATCTTATATCTCTGCGCATCTCTCATCATCATGAGTCACCTGTATGACAGAGGGTCTATGAGTGAGTGGTCTCTCGAATCAACCTGTGTGACATTAGCCTGTGCTGATAGACCTTTCATATTGCAAACATTTATATTGTACATTATCCTTATAGCATATCCCCTGATGAACCCCTTTGACATTTGGGGGGGAAGCACGTCGGGATGGTGATTGAGTACTATCAGGATTGTCTGAATTTCAGAGGTGTTGATGTATGCTTTGAGGTGGTAGTCTGTATCCTAAATACATTTAAAGGGGTACTCCGCCCCTAGACATCTTATCACCTATCCAAAAGATAGTGGATAAGATGTCTGATTGTGGGGGTTGCCTCCGCTGGGGATCCCCTCAATCTTGGCTGCGGCACCCCAGACATGTGATCCATGCTGGATGACTGGCGATGTAGAGCGGAGGCTCGTGATGTCACAGCCACGCTCCACTTGTGACGTCACGGCCACGCCCCTCAATGCAAGTCTATGGGAGGGAACGTAATCACTGAAAAAAGTGCACACTACTAAATATTAAGTGGGGTCTCACAAGACGTGGGATCAAAGTCCCACTCACGTGTTCCCTGGGACTTTGATCCCACGTCTCGTGAGACCCGATTACCGGGTCTCAAGAGACGGGAGGTGTGGAGTTGTGGAGTGAGTTCACCTGCCAGGTATTTTTCATATTGATCTGCATATATATATATATATATATATATATATATATATATATATATATAGATGATGGGCGGACTATCTCAATACAACACCTCTACAAAAGAAAGAGAAGCGCTCCATAGTGCATTAACCGGGCAAGTGAAATTTCACAGTAGTTTATTGGAAGCGCTTACCCGGTAAGTTGTGCTAGTGTACCAGGCACAACACTGTTGAGAGTTTCCAAAATGCAGCCAGTCCCGCCACCACAAAGGTGTAATGGTAACAGCAACCTCCAAATACTCCCAAGGGACTTCAATAGGCGCAGAAAGGATGAGGAGTTATAGATGTATAAGCGATATCATTTATTTGCAGAACAACGCGTTTCGACGCCAGGACGGGCGTCTTTCTCAAGTTCAGTTCAGAACTTGAGAAAGACGCCCGTCCTGGCGTCGAAACGCGTTGTTCTGCAAATAAATGATATCGCTTATACATCTATAACTCCTCATCCTTTCTGCGCCTATTGAAGTCCCTTGGGAGTATTTGGAGGTTGCTAATACAACACCTCTGAGGAAGTCGGTCAGCGATGAAACGCGTGGGGCTCTGGCGTGACCCCGTCCTCATTGACCAGTGTGGATGGCCATCTTTGTCTCTTGCCTTTATCATTATAGGATTATTTCTACTTTGTACCTTCGGATCATTGTGGTGCAGGTATTTTTGAGACATTCTTATTTGATTCCCCTTGTGGGTATTTGAGGATAGTTAGCCTATTCTGGACGGGGTTACTTACCTGTGGGAGGGGGTTCATGACCCTTCTCCAGGGTTGTGCTGTGCTCTATGTGAGCAATTTTAATTGGTTTTAAAGGAAAACTGTTTTGTCCCGCACTATCCACAGGTACCTGTGACGCTGAACATTTTGAGTCCTACCTTGCCCGGATCCGGTGCGCCGTTCGCCCGTTATAGCTGGTTTTCGGTATATTCAAATTAGCTGCTAACTGGCATGGGCGGGGTTACTGCCTTCAACTGGCACTGTGACGTAACCGCCGCCCGGCCCGCAGCACCACTGGCTAATGAATATTCATACGTTGTCTTACACTCTCTGTCTCATCTCGGCCGAGTCCTGGACGATACTGCGCATGCGCCCTTACTCCAGCGCTGCTCCGGACAAATGAAGCAATGATGAAGACCGCTTCCGGGTATAGTAGGAAATCTCGCGCATGTGCAGTATCATCCAGGACTCGGACGAGATGAAACAGAGAGTGGAAGACAACATATGAATATTCATTAACCAGCGGTGCTGCGGGCCGGGCGGCGTTTACGTCACAGTGCCAGTTGAAAGCAGTAACCCCGCCCGTGCCAGTTAGCAGCTAATTTGAATATACTGAAAACCAGCTATAACGGGCGAATGGCGCAGCAGATCCGGGCAAGGTAGGACTCAAAATGTTCAGTGTCACCCGCACTATCCACAGGTACCCGTGGATAGTGCGGGACAAAACATATGACAGTTTTCCTTTAAATGTCCCTCATTCTATGTTTTTCATATGTTATCTTGCAGATGTTTAATACAATAATAAAGCTTTTGCATTCATGTACTTTATATTTAGCAGTTTGCGCTTTTTTCAGTGATTACTTTTTCTATAGTGGCTGTTGTGTTCTTTCACTGTAGCAGCACCCCCACTTTATTTGCATAGTAGAGCCCCCCCCCTTTCTATATTTTTAATCTATGGGAGGTGGCGTGATCAGACATCTTATCCCCCATGCTTTGGATAGGGGATAAGATGTCTAGGGGTGGAGTACCCCTTTAACCACTGTACCGCCTATATATTTCATGGGGTTAGTGGCATTTATGGTACCTCTGCCAACGGCTGTCTGGGCATGCTGGGAGTTGTAGTTTTTGCAACATCTGGAGGTCCGCAGGTTGGAGACCACTGCACTAGTCCATTAGTTCCCTATACCATTAAAGAAGGGAGGGCTCAATATTCGTGAATATGCACATATATTTTCACATATGCTCCAAAAAAAAAAGAATAAGCGAATTTTGACGAATATTCGTCCATACATTCGCTAAATATCGCGAATTCTAATAAGGCCTATGCCGCTCATCACTAGTGGTTAGCTCTGTGGCCTTGCAGCGTTGGGGGCAGGATAAAAGTATTGTATGTTCTCCTCGTGTTTGCGCAGGTTTCCTCCCTCAGATGGGTCCGTTTAGATTGTGAGTCCCAATGTGGACGGGGACCAATGTGTGTGTACAGCGCTGCGCAATCTGTGTGCGCTATAAAAACTTAAGAATTCTTACAATTTTATTTTCTTGCATATGATTTCTTGGTTTCGTCTATCACCTCTGATCAGTTAATAATTTTGATACATATCTAATAATATTTTAGGTGATTATTTTTGCGTCAGTGAGTAGAGCGGCTGCGGTGAGTGCAGATGCCTGGCAGCAGCAGCAGACTTCTGTTCATGAACCAGGAAGCTCAGGATGCACACAGAGTTATTGGTCCGTCCCAACTAAAGAAGCGCTCCTGTGCATACAGCCCTGATATTACCCTGATACAGAGAGCAGAACCCCCTGCTGCAGCCACTATTTGGGGCAAAACAAACCTGGAGGGCCACATTTTTTGGAGCATTGGTATCGAAGTGCAGAAGTAGAGTTTGCACCAAGGCAAGATGGGAGTTGTAGTTTTGCAACATTTGCAAAAGTTTTAAAAGTTTTGCAACATATGGAGATTGGGGATCACCGGAGCAAAGATTGTCAGGCTGTCTGCGCATGCTGGGAGTTGTAGTTTTGCAACAGATGGAGACACACTCTTTGGGAAACACTGAGCTAGAGGCAACTGGTGTGTGTATATATATATATATATATATATAGTAACAATCCAAATGAAGAAGCACCATGCGTGGCTATTGCCAAGGATTCCAGATCCTGTTGGGTGCTCAGCTCCAGGGTCCGACTCAGGCCCCAAGAAATTCACCAAACGAAACAAAGAGAGCGGCACTCCAGGTACGTGTAACCCTGTGCGGGTGTATTTATTCACACATCTGTAGAAAAGCGCAACGTTTCGGCTCCTCAATAGAGCCTTTCTCAAGCACAAACACAAGTGAAAATGCACAATATTTATAAGCCCCTCAATTAGCACACATTGATGAGGGGGAGGTGTCAAACACTGTCACAATCCCGTGACGTCATATAATAAACAGTGATAAAACAATCTCACTCACAGTGATCTGTAAGTGTATAAAGATACATATACAACAAAAAGCATCTTTCAATAATCATATAGTGCAAAACCCCACTAGAAAGTGACAAATTATGATCCTTCCAATGCCCGATTGTGTACCTATATTCATGATCTCCGGTGTGGTGGGCGGTCATCAGCTGTTGCTGGCTGCGTCACTCCTCCCATAGCGCATGGTTGTTCACTCCGCTCCCTCCGTTTGTAAACAAACTGAATGCGCAAGTCCCGGATCACAACTTCCGGCCATACCGGAAGTCGTCAGTCCGCGTCATCAGCCAACCCACATCGCTGGATCAAAGAATTCGTCACAGTCCTGTATCTAGGCCACACCTCTTTGCGCTTGCTCATTAGGATTCAAGGTGTCACAGGCTGCCATGTTACAAATGGGCAATCCTGCCCACATAAAATCCCCCACTACTATTTCTTCTTTGCCTCTTTTCTTTTTACTTTTTTCTTTTTTCTTTTTTCAGGAGAAGAGATACCTGGCCATATATCAATAAACGGTCGGCTAATAGATAATATACCAATTGAACTCCAAGCAACTATAGCCCAATCTACTTAATTATGAAACTATGGACAGATAAACAAAGACCGTATTGCATGTCTATAAAAGCACAAGGGTGACCGCTCACCAGGTCCCGCTACCTCTTGTGATGGTTCCACTAACCGTGGACGGTGTCCATTCTTCTCGTCCTGCATTTGTGGAAGGGACCTAAAGAGGGACATGTACCTTGCCGACCCCTTACAGGGTTCTTAAGGTGATCCCCTGCTGTCCTCAAACCATCAGGTATGGGCCTCTACGGTAGAGCTAAAATTCCATCACCCAATGTCCGGGCCTGTCCTGTCAGTCTGTCCTTCAAAAAATAAATCCTGACCGTTTTTACAACAAATCACTATCATCCCTTCTCCTGAAAAAAAGGGGGGAAAGGCACAGAAACAGTACAGGGGGAAGAGAAGGCGTCATTTTTTATAGTAGTTTTGCAACATTTGCAAAAGTTTTACATTTTTTGCAATGTAGGAAGTTTTTCAATGGCTGTAAAAGCACAGATTAGGGATCAAAGAATGGCAAAATGGCAAAGCATGATGGGAGTTGTAGTTTGTTTTTGTTTTGTTTTTTAAAGCTGGAAAACCAATGATTGGAGACCGCTGACCTAAAGAGCTGCAAGATATAAAGCATGCTGGAAGTTGTAGTTTTGCAACACCTAGAACAGTTTTTTTCCAAACAGTGTGTCTTAAGGCTTTGGCTGTCCAAGCATGCTGGGAGTTGTAGTTTTGCAACATGTAGAGGTTCATAGTGTGGAGACTTAGGTCAGTGTTTCTTAATCGGTGTGTCTCCAGCTGTTGCCAGACTACAATTCTCAGCATGCCTAGACAGAGAAAGGCTATCCGAGCATGCTGGGAGTTGTAGTTTTGCATTACATGGAGGTTCACAGTGAGGCGATTTTACTCAGAGTTTCCCAACCAGGGTGTCTCCAGCTGTTGCAAAACTACAACTCCCAGCATGCCCGAACAGCCTTCGGCTGTCCGGGCATGCCGGGAGTTGTAGTTTTTGCAACAGCCTCAGACACACCGATTGGGAAACCCAGTTTGAATACTAAGTCAATGATAAAACAGTATTCAATGAGCTATCTAGCACCCCCTAGTGGTGACTACAGACATGATATTTTTATATGACATTTACAGTATCTCTATGTAGGTTTTATTGAAACTCTGTATCAGATAATACTGAACATGTTATCATAAGAATGTGAGACCTCAAAAGACACAATGATAAGAGATTTTATTCACTTTACAATGTGATGTTCGAGTTTTTACCCCGACGTAACATCATTTTGGACTCAAAGGCCCGGACAGTGCGAGCGATCAATGGCGGCTCGGCCCCTGGAATGTTCTGATCTTTTCATGTAGTAATGAAGACTGCGAATCCCCTGGAGATAATAAGAGCACGAGAACAGACGGGCGCTGACAGAACGCGGCTCCTGAGACCACGTACAAAGGCTCATTGTCCTCATAATGTAAATCTGGCGCAGTTCCTGCAGGTCCCAGCTCTGAATGGTTCTCGGCCCATATAATTATATGGTGGACATGACAGATAAGAGCGATGAGACACCATGATGTGAGGAGAGCGAAGATCCCCAACATCCATCACTACCTGCTTCTCCGAGCAGGAGAGAATGGTGGTGACTGTATACAAGACGCATAAATACACCCCCTGCTGTATACAGGACTCATACATACACCCCCTGCTGTATACGGAACTCATAAATACACCCCCTGCTGTATACAGTATTCATACATACACCCTCTGCTGTATACAGGACTCATACATACACCCCCTGCTGTATACAAGACCGCATACATACACCCCCTGCTGTATACAAGACCTCATACATACACCCCCTGCTGTATACAAGACCTCATACATACACCCCCTGCTGTATATAAGATGCATACATACACCCCCTGCTGTATACAGGACTCATACATACACCCCCTGCTGTATACAGGACTCATACATACACCCCCTGCTGTATACAAGACGCATACATACACCCCCTGCTGTATACAGGACTCATACATACACCCCCTGCTGTATACAAGACCGCATACATACACCCCCTGCTGTATACAGGACTCATACATACACCCCCTACTGTATACAGGACTCATACATACACCCCCTGCTGTATACAGGACTCATACATACATCCCCTGCTGTATAAAGGACTCATACATACACCCCCTGATGTATATAAGATGCATACATACACCCCCTGCTGTATATAAGATGCATACATACACCCCCTGCTGTATACAAGACCGCATACATACACCCCCTGCTGTATACAAGACCTCATACATACACCCCCTGCTGTATATAAGATGCATACATACACCCCCTGCTGTATATAAGATGCATACATACACCCCCTGCTGTATACAAGACCGCATACATACACCCCCTGCTGTATACAAGACCTCATACATACACCCCCTGCTGTATATAAGATGCATACATACACCCCCTGCTGTATACAGGACTCATACATACACCCCCTGCTGTATACAAGACCGCATACATACACCCCTGCTGTATATAAGATGCATACATACACCCCCTGCTGTATACAGGACTCATACATACACCCCCTGCTGTATACAGGACTCATACATACACCCCCTGGTGTATACAGGAATCATACATACACCCCCTGCTGTATACAGGACTCAAACATACACCCCCTGCTGTATACAAGACGCATAAATACACCCCCTGCTGTATAAAGGACTCATACATACACCCCCTGCTGTATAAAGGACTCATACATACACCCCCTGCTGTATATAGGACTCATACATACACCCCCTGCTGTATACAGGACTCATACATACACCCCTGCTGTATACAGGACTCATACATACACCCCCTGCTGTGTACAGTATTAATACATACACCCTTTGCTGTATACAGGACTCATACATACACCACCCTGCTGTATACGGGACTCATAAATACACCCCCTGCTGTATACAGTATTCATACATACACCCTCTGCTGTATACAGGACTTATACATACACCCTCTGCTGCATACAGTATTCATACATACACCCCCTGCTGTATACAGTATTCATACATACACCCCCTGCTGTATACAGGACTCATACATACACCCTCTGCTGTAAACAAGGCTCATACATACACCCCCTGCTGTGTACAGGACTCATACATACACCCTCTGCTGTATAAAGGACTCATACATACACCCCCTGCTGTTTACAGGACTCATACATACACCATCTGCTGTAATACAGTATTCATACATACACCCCCTGCTGTATACAGGACTCATACATAAACCCCCTGCTGTATACAGGACTCATACATACACCCTCTGCTGTATAAAGGACTCATACATACACCCCCTGCTGTATACAGGACTCATACATACACCATCTGCTGTAATACAGTATTCATACATACACCCTCTGCTGTATACAGGACTCATACATACACCCCCTGTTGTATACAGGACTCATACATACACCCCCCTGCTGTATACAGGACTCATACATACACCCCCTGCTGTATACAGTATTCATACATACACCCTCTGCTGCATACAGTATTCATACATACACCCCCTACTGTATACAGGACTCATACATACACCCCCTGCTGTATACAAGACCGCATACATACAGACCCTGCTGTATACAGGACTCATGCATACACCCCCTGCTGTATACAGGACTCATACATACACCCCCTGCTGTATACAGGACTCATTCATACACCCTCTGCTGTATACAGGACTCATACACACACCCTCTGCTGTATACAGGACTCATACATATACCCCCTGCTGTATACAGGACTCATACATACAGCCTCTGCTGTATCCAGGACTCATATATACACCCTCTGCTGCATACAGTATTCATACATACACCCCCTGTTGTATACAGTATTCATACATACACCCTCTGCTGTATACAGTATTCATACATACACCCTCTGCTGCATACAGTATTCATACATACACCCCCTACTGTATACAGGACTCATACATACACCCCCGGCTGTATACAAAACCGCATACATACAGACCCTGCTGTATACAGGACTCATACATATACCCCCTGCTGTATACAGGACTCATACATACACCCCCTGCTGTATACAGGACTCATTCATACACCCTCTGCTGTATACAGGACTCATACACACACCCTCTGCTGTATACAGGACTCATACATATACCCCCTGCTTTATACAGGACTCATACATACACCCTCTGCTGTATCCAGGACTCATACATACACCCTCTGCTGCATACAGGACTCATACATACACCCCCTGCTGTATACAGGACTCATACATACACCCTCTGCTGTAAACAAGGTTCATACATACACCCCCTGCTGTGTACAGGACTCATACATACACCCCCTGCTGTATACAGTATTCATACATACACCCTCTGCTGTATACAGGACTCATACATACACCCTCTGCTGTATACAGGACTCATACATACACTCCCTGCTGTATACAGGACTCATACATACACCCTCTGCTGTATAACTCTATGTTTCTGTATGTTTCCTTCCATGTATACAGCATTGTATAGTTATGTGTGTATGTCATCTGTATGTTCTATTACATGTATACATCATGTCACATGTGCGGACTCTTCGAGGGCCTGACAGGTCATTATACCCTCCATGAACGATACATGTAACATTTAATTCCGTCTGTGATTTATTTTTTCTATAAAGTTCATATTTAATTGCATTTTGCAGAAATCCTGTTCTGATTTTCCTCAATTATCATCTATTAATGAAATCCTTGACACTTTCCATTAGGTTCAAGTTTAATATCGCGTTGCGGTTATTAATAGGGTATGGTGGCATGTGCCGCGGCGTCTTTAACAGGCCTTAAAGGGGCAGTGTCATGAAGAACCCCCCGCAAGCAGAAAGTTACAGTTCATTATATAAAGAGTTTCCCCTTTAATAAAAAAACAAATTCCCCCAAGTGCATTGTGCATGCTGGGACTTGTAGTAGCGCAGCAGCAGTGGTTCGCTGTATTCCTTCCTCTTTGCTGCATTGCATATTCCATCCTCTTCCATCCGCAGCTGTTATTAGAGTTTTGTAAAGCTTCACTGCTTCCCCAAATTATATGTATTCAGTGTAAGCGACTCTTGAGAGATTCCTGGTGACATTGGGTGATTCAGGAGCGGAGAATGGAGCGCATCTGCTTGAAAAAACAAAATACAGGCGCTGACGAAATCCCCCATCCCTCCAGTTATGGACGCTCCCCGGGCTCTTAAAGCGACAGGCCTCAGGCGGGACGCATCATGGGGACACATCGGGATAGGCTGGGGGCTTAAAGAACATAAGAAAGTCATGGCGGATCACTTCCAAAAAAACAACACTGGTGCCCATAAGGCAGTGTTTTCCAACCAGGGTGCCTCCAGCTGTTGCAAAACTGCAACTTTCAGCATGCCCGGACAGCCAACGGCTGTCCGGGCATGCTGAAAGTTGTAGTTTTGCAACAGCTGGAGGCATCCTGGTTAGTCTGGGCATGCTGGGAGTTGTAGTTCTGCAACAGCTGGAGACCCCCTGGTTTTTCTGGGCATGCTGGGAGTTGTAGTATTGATACAGCTGTAGGTTTACTGGTTGGTCCGGGCATTCTGGGAGTTGTAGTTTTGCAACAGCTGGAGGCATCCTGGTTGGTCCGGGCATACTGGGAGTTGTAGTTCTGCAACAGCTGGAGGCACCCTGGTTTGTCTGGGCATGCTGGGAGTTGTAGTTTTGCTACAGCTGGTAGTTCACTGGTTGGTCCGGGCATTCTGGGAGTTGTAGTTCTGCAACAGCTGGAGGCACCCTGGTTTGTCTGGCCATGCTGGGAGTTGTAGTTTTGCTACAGCTGGAGGTTCACTGGTTGGTCCGGGCATTCTGGGAGTTGTAGTTCTGCAACAGCTGGAGGCACCCTGGTTTGTCTGGCCTTGCTGGGAGTTGTAGTTTTGCTACAGCTGGAGGTTCACTGGTTGGTCCGGGCATTCTGGGAGTTGTAGTTCTGCAACAGCTGGAGGCACCCTGGTTTGTCTGGCCATGCTGGGAGTTGTAGTTTTGCTACAGCTGGAGGTGCACTGGTTGGTCCGGGCATTCTGGGAGTTATAGTTCTGCAACAGCTGGAGACACCCTGGTTTGTCTGGCCATGCTGGGAGTTGTAGTTTTGCTACAGCTGGAGGTGCACTGGTTGGTCCGGGCATTCTGGGAGTTGTAGTTCTGCAACAGCTGGAGGCACCCTGGTTTGTCTGGCCATGCTGGGATTTGTAGTTTTGCTACAGCTGGAGGTGCACTGGTTGGTCCGGGCATTCTGGGAGTTGTAGTTCTGCAACAGCTGGAGACACCCTGGTTTGTCTGGCCATGCTGGGAGTTGTAGTTTTGCTACAGCTGGAGGTGCACTGGTTGGTCCGGGCATTCTGGGAGTCGTAGTTCTGCAACAGCTGGAGGCACCCTGGTTTGTCTGGGCATGCTGGGAGTTGTAGTTTTGCTACAACTGGAGGTGCACTGGTTGGTCACGGCATTCTGGGAGTTGTAATTTTGCAACAGCTGGAGTCACACTGGTTGGAAAACACTGCTGTAAAGTGGAGCATAAATACATAAATGATGCAGACAGGGGACAAGGACAGCTTGGAGCCTCCACACCGGGGATCTCATCTAGGCGGTCGCAGCCGTCACTCCCCACAATGGCAGCAGCAGCCGCCTCTCTCATTTCCTCGTATTATCAGCCATTCGCTGCCCCCCCCCCCCCCAATGGAGGACCCCCGCAGCAATAAAGGACCAGATACTTTTCATTCAAGCCTCACATCTAAGAAGAAGGCGAACTACACGAACACGTCCTCCAGCGCCATGGGACGCTTTATTCTCCGTCTTAAAGGGACTGCGTTAAATATTCCTACGTTTTGGCTTTTTAATTTTTTTTTATAGAAGTATTAACCCCCTCCAGTCCTGCACCGTCTTCCCTGACAACATGTCCCCCGTTTCCCTTTCAAGCGAAGATAAACGGGAGAAAACAAGGCAATAATGAAACATCCAGTAATTCAGAGAAAAACCAGCAGTTCTGCCGATGAGGCCGTGTAGGTTTGCTGCCACCTACAGGCCGAGAGGGGTAATGCAGCAGCTCCAATCCATGGCGGGTGAAGGAAGAGAAAAAAGGGGGGGTAGGTCCATTATCTAGAAATCCTGAGAACAGGCGGCTCGGGACATAATGTTCAGGCGGCGGAGCCCACGCTGGGCCTGTTCCGGGCCCGCAGACAGCTGTTCTGTACTCGGCTCCCTGCAGTTGCCGCGCTCACAACTTAGTATTAAGTGCTGCAGGTGAGTGGGCCGATCCGCATTATCCAGGCGCAGCATAGACCCCCCCGAAAAAAAAAAAGCTGATTGTTCTATGCGACGTTAATAATTCCGCCATGACAAGACGCGCACATTAAAGTATAGTCTATTTATCCCTCGCCACGTGGTTCCCATACAATTAGAAGAACGGCGTAAAATAGAAGAAAACTCATTTTCAGCCGCCTGCCAGGAAGGTCTAATGTACCTTTGTTACGGCGCAGGTTCTATGCTGCCCCGTGGGCTTCTGGGTAATGGAGGAAAAAGAAAAAAAAAGTTTGTATGACAAGCGCTGTCTGTATTCGCTATTTTAAGCGTATACGTATCTGATGGCGGCAATGGGACAACAGACCGCGACAGATCAGCACTCGACTTTAAGTGTTTCCTATTTAAAAGCTCAGTGACTGCCCCGTTCGTCTGACCTGCGTCACATGTTTGGCGATCGATGAACACAGGTACTAAACAGAACACAGTGTCTACGGGAATCCAAAATGCGCAAATGTTTAAGTCTAAGGCTATGTTCACATTATTTAAAATAACAGCGCAAGTACGTGGTACCGTAACAGCAAATCGCATGGGACCAACAGGTTTCGGGTACCTGGGTGAGCTTAATCGTAGTCTATTAAAAAAAAAAATCAATGGGAGGCAAGTGGAATAAGCCCGAAATTTCTGCAAAAAGAAATTCTGAGCGTAATTTCTGTAGTGTGAATAGGCTCCAAACTGCGCTGGGGAGGCTCAGTCTACCTGGAAGGTCAATGGAACATGCAGCACGATGTAGCAGAGCTGAGGTTCTTGCCCACTTTTTACCCTAAATAACAATCTTAAGTAACTATTCCACCCATCCTCTGCACAAGTTTTGCCAAAACTCCCCCATAATTCTTCCTATACAGATTTACTGCTCAAAAGTTGAAATTGGGTGACGCCCCTGAGGAGCTCTGATGACAGCCGGACCACCCCCATAGAGCCAGCAGGACCAAACCCATCAGAATTTCTTTATTCAAAATAACTTGAGTACTTGGTACCATAACAGCAGATCGCATGGGACCAACAGGTTTCAGGTAGTTGGGTGAACTTAGTCGTAGTGTATAAAAAAAATCAATGGGAGGTAAGTGGAATAAGCCAAAGATTTCTGCTAAAAAAAACAACTGAAATTTCTGTAGTGTGATTGGGCCCCTGACACTACCACAACTCTACTATATACTATATTTCACTTCACTTTTGCACACACTTTTTCACTTCTGGGTTTCTGTCACTCTATTGCATTTGTTTGATCACGTGGGGTTGTACATCACGTGTTGTAATCTTCTCATTTCCAAACGCTTGCGTTCACTCTCATGAACGCTAGCGCTTCACGGTTAACACGGCGCCTGCGCACTCCTGTCTGAGAGTCTGGTCATCTGATCCATGTACCACATGACCATACGCTACTCGCGGGAGACGCAGTACGCATGTGCACGCGTTTTCCTTGCCTGGTCATGTGATTACAAGAATCATGTGACCCGGCTCGTTTACCGGGAGTACGCCGACGGCGTCCCGGACATCAGGAGTTCTGGCGGTCACCATCTTTAGGTATACTCGGAACACCATTGGGTACAGCTAAGTCCTGTGGGCGGCAGTAATTTTCAGGACGTTCTGATTGGGGGTGATCAATGTCAGTTCAATTGTGACGAGCTGTAAGTGGCTGGAGTTTGGTATATTAGGCTGGTGAGAAGGTAGGATAGCCACACCCCCTGAGGAAGCCATTCAGTGGTGAAACGATCGTTGGGGTTGGTAGGTAAGGTCTGGCATACTTGTTCCTTTTGGTCTCTGGGTTTGGCTTTCACATTTATTTTTTCCATGCCTTCTTGCTTGCGTTTAGCATTATCCTGGTGTGATCTTATTTAGATACCTGATACCTTATTGCCCTCTGACCTTATACTTATGTTTATTGTTGTTTCCACGCTGAGTTCCAGCCCTTACCTACCCATCTGTAGTTCCTTTTGGTGCCTTGCTTTTATTATGTATATGTATTGTTGTTTTTAATTGATGATACATCTAATAAAGATTTTGCTAATATTTCTTCTATATGCTGCCTATTTGTGCATAATTTTTTCTTTGTTTTACGTGGTGCTTTATATAGATGGCGAATAAGCTAAAGTGCGCGTCCAGCGATTAGCAGAAAAAACTTTGGGTCTACCTGTAACATTACTATCGTTTTTGTCATCATGCTGCATGCTCCATTGACCTCCCCGGGAGACTGAGCCTTCCCGCAAGGGAGGTTCAGTCTCCCTGGGAGGTCAATGGAACATGCAGCACGATGTAGCAGAGCTGATGTTCTTGCCCACTTTTTACCCTAAATAACAATTCTAAGTAGCTACTCCACCCATCCTTTGTACAAGTTTTCATAAAACTCCCCAATAATTCTTACTATACGGATTTGTTGATCAGAAGTTGAAGTTGGGCGATGCCCCCGAGGAGCTCTGATGGCAGCAGGACCACCCCCATAGAGCCGATTAAATGATTCCAGGTTTTTGTGTTGTTTGTATTTCCTATGATATGATGGGATTTTCTTTGCGATCCTATTTGCCTAAATTCCCGCCCTTTTATTCTTTCCGTTTTGTCGCTATGAAATCCTTTTGCCAGGATCACAAAGCCACCGCCGCCACCGCCATCGGGCCGCGAGATGATGAGTGTTTCTCCAGGTTTAATATCATCTACAAAGCGTCAAAGCTTCAGAGATGAGACCCCCGAATGGGATCTGCGTCTTATGGGATTTTTTTTGTTTTGTTTCGTCTTAATTACGGTTGGTCATATTGCGAGGTAGCGTGGCACGGAAAGAGATAATTTCGCAGTCAAAAGAACAAAAACAAAATGATCAGATGATGAGGAGCGGAATCACAAAGCAAAGTAATAATTACAAAAATCCCCTGGAGAATTCCCCGTAAAACTAATGAAAACGCAAGCCGTCAGCGCCGATCGGGGGATGGCAGAGATCATTTACTTCTCATTTATCAAAAGCGGGCACCGATGGCGCAGACATGACGGGAGAGATGGGGGTGAAGACGAGGGTTGTGGCAGCTCCGCCGAGAAATTACTGAACAAATGGTCACATGATGGCGAGTGTACAGCGGGGGCTCCACAGCGAGCAAGAACACGGTAGGGGAGGGTACAAAAATGTATCATAGATACAAAATGTTATACAGAAAGAATCCGCCCCTATAGATGACTCCTGGGGCAGAACCTGGAGACATGCCCCCCCCCCCCTCATCTGCCCGGACCTATATATATATCAATCTATATGGTGGATTAGATACAGCAGGTATGTGCAGTCACCATATAAAGGTCAGGAGTGGTTACAGTGCCGTTACATCCAGTGAACACAAGGGGCGTCTTCTCTGGTTGGAGTTACTCACTTTTCCTTTAACTTGTGCCTTGAGGGGTTAGAAGAGACACAAGTTGGGACCCCTATGTCTCTCAGTGCCCACTCTAGTGCCCACTAAGAAATATTAGTGTCTCCCTTGTGCCCTAAAAATTTGCCACTGCCTTGTGCTCCTACACAATCCCTCTTTGTACCCCAATAAGTGCCAGTCTTTGTGTCCCTACATAATATTGATATCCACTGTTGCCCTTTGCCTTTGTGCCCCCCAAAAAGGATTGTGTAATAGCGATTGTGATAAGGATATTGGTAGTAATAGTGACTGTAGTTTGAAATGTGATAGTGATTGTGCTAAATATTGTGATAGTGATTCTAATATGAATGAGATGGTGATTATGGTAATTACTGTGATATTGACACCAGCAAAGATTGTGACAGAAGGCTGTGATAATGCTCTCGCTAGAGACTATAAAGACTGTGATATTGATTACAATAGCAGCTGTAGTGGTGACTGTAATAGTGATTGTGATAGTAAGAATGATTCAGTAAGTGACTCTATTAGTGACAGTGATTGTGATAGTAATAGTGATTGGGGAATGCTCACCATTAGTGATTGTGAAAGTATTAGATTAATACTATTAGTGAATTAGTGATTAAGGAGGTGACTTCATTAGTGATTGTGATAGTAATAGTGATTGGGGAATGCTCACCATTAGTGATTGTGAAAGTATTAGACTAATACTATTAGTGATTAAGGAGGTGACTTTATTAGTGATTGTGATAGTAATAGTGATTGAGGAGGTGACTCTATTAGTGATAGTAATAGTGATTGTGATAGTAATAGTGATTGTGATAGTAATAGTGATTGAGGAGGTGATTCCATTAGTGATTGTGATAGTAATAGTGATAGTGATTGTAATAGTGATTGAGGAGGTGACTCTATTAGTGATAGTAATAGTGACTGAGGAGGTGACTCTATTAGTGATAGTAATAGTGATTGAGAATGTGACTCTATTAGTGATAGTAATAATGACTGAGGAGGTGACTCTATTAGTGATAGTAATAGTGATTGAGGAGGTGACTCTATTAGTGATAGTAATAGTGACTGAGGAAGTGACTCTATTAGTGATAGTAATAGTGATTGAGAATGTGACTCTATTAGTGATAGTAATAGTGATTGAGGAGGTGACTCTATTAGTGATAGTAATAATGACTGAGGAGGTGACTCTATTAGTGATAGTAATAGTGATTGAGGAGGTGACTCTATTAGTGATAGTAATAGTGACTGAGGAAGTGACTCTATTAGTGATTGTAATAGTGATTGAGAATGTGACTCTATTAGTGATAGTAATAGTGACTGAGGAGGTGACTCTATTAGTGATAGTAATAGTGATTGAGGTGGTGACTCTATTAGTGATAGTAATAGTGACTGAGGAAGTGACTCTATTAGTGATAGTAATAGTGATTGAGAATGTGACTCTATTAGTGATAGTAATAGTGATTGAGGAGGTGACTCTATTAGTGATAGTAATAGTGACTGAGGAGGTGACTCTATTAGTGATAGTAATAGTGATTGAGGAGGTGACTCTATTAGTGATAGTAATAGTGATTGAGTAGGTGATTCCATTAGTGATTGTGATAGTAATAGTGATTGAGGAGGTGACTCTATTAGTGATAGTAATAGTGATTGAGGAGGTGACTCTATTAGTGATAGTAATAGTGATTGAGGAGGTGACTCTATTAGTGATAGTAATAGTGATTGAGGAGGTGACTCTATTAGTGATAGTAATAGTGATTGAGGAGGTGACTCTATTAGTGATAGTAATAGTGACTGAGGAGGTGACTCTATTAGTGATAGTAATAGTGATTGAGGAGGTGACTCTATTAGTGATAGTAATAGTGATTGAGTAGGTGATTCCATTAGTGATTGTGATAGTAATAGTGATTGAGGAGGTGACTCTATTAGTGATAGTAATAGTGATTGAGGAGGTGACTCTATTAGTGATAGTAATAGTGATTGAGGAGGTGACTCTATTAGTGATAGTAATAGTGATTGAGAATGTGACTCTATTAGTGATAGTAATAGTGATTGAGGAGGTGACTCTATTAGTGATAGTAATAGTGATTGAGGAGGTGACTCTATTAGTGATAGTAATAGTGATTGAGGAGGTGACTCTATTAGTGATAGTAATAGTGACTGAGGAGGTGACTCTATTAGTGATAGTAATAGTGATTGAGGAGGTGACTCTATTAGTGATAGTAATAGTGATTGAGGAGGTGACTCTATTAGTGATAGTAATAGTGACTGAGGAGGTGACTCTATTAGTGATAGTAATAGTGATTGAGGAGGTGACTCTATTAGTGATAGTAATAGTGATTGAGGAGGTGACTCTATTAGTGATAGTAATAGTGATTGAGAATGTGACTCTATTAGTGATAGTAATAGTGATTGAGGAGGTGACTCTATTAGTGATAGTAATAGTGATTGAGGAGGTGACTCTATTAGTGATAGTAATAGTGATTGAGTAGGTGATTCCATTAGAGATTGTGATAGTAATAGTGATTGAGGAGGTGACTCTATTAGTCAATAGTAGAGAGAAAAACTCGGCACAACTCGCCTAATTATTAGCACCTGACATCCAATGCCTCTGCTGGCTCAACCACGTCTGATGGTGCTGACTGGTAATAGCAAAGTCCAATGCAAATATTCAATAGAAAAGAGAAAAGAAAACCAGGGCAACTCACCAAATACGTAAACTTCAAGCTTCTTTATTAATCCATGAAGGGTATAAACAGTGCAAGACACGGGTGGACAGAGCACAGGGGGACGTTAATTCGGGGCACTTCTTTACGTATTTGGTGAGTTGCCCTGGTTTTCTTTTCTCTTTTCTATTGAATGACTCTATTAGTGATAGTAATAGTGATTGTGATAGTAATAGTGATGATTGTGATAGTAATAGTGATGATTGTGATAGTAATAGTGACTGAGGAAGTGACTCTATTAGTGATAGTAATAGTGATTGAGGAGGTGATTCCATTAATGATTGTGATAGTAATAGTGATAATGATTGTGATAGTAATAGTGATAATGATTGTGATAGTAATAGTGATTGTGATAGTAATAGTGATAATGATTGTGATAGTAATAGTGATTGAGAATGTGACTCTATTAGTGATTGTAATAGTGATTGAGGAGTTAATTTGATAAGTGATTGTGATAATGATAGTGAATGGAGAATTGACTCAATTAGTGATCGTGATAATCATTGTGATATTTATGGTGTGTTTATGGAATTGCTATTCATGCCATTCTCCGCCTCTATAGAGGTCATCTACACTTAACACTGCGCCAATTCTGAAGCTGGAAATGTGGAGGCGGTGACCCCATCCCAGTGTCAGGCCCGGACTGTAGAGGTGATCGTCATCCCTGCGGCACAGGACGGCGCCTCGTTCCCAGGATCAGCGGCTCAGATGCTGCTTCCCCCGGGCAGAGGATTGTAATTAAGTGTCTGACATGTTCTGCTGCAGGTGAGACGGAGAATCTGAGAGAAATGTCATCCTGACAGCGCTAAAATATATTCCTCATTTCATGGCGGTCACCAGAGGACGGTCCGGCGGAGCGCGCAAAATCCGATCCCCTGCGCCCAGGAATCCAGAACATTCCCAGAAATCCTCCATATGAAGGAATATAATATAGGGTCATATGAAGCTTCACCTCCATATAATGGAACCTTCTACAACTTTCTGAGAGTTTGTTACAATTGTATCCAGACCAGACGCTGCAGACTGATACATTGTAACAAATCTCTTGATTGGTTTATTACTATGGCTTACTCCTGTTATTCAGTTTACACCTTAAAGGGATACTCCTCTGCCGCAGCATTCAGAACATTTTGTTCTGAATGCTGGGTGCGGGCTGCGGGGCTTGTGCCGTGACGGCCACGCCACCTCAATGCAAGTCTATGGGAGGGGGCGTGGCAGCTGCCACCCCCCCCCCCCTCCCATGGACTTGCATTGAGGGGGCGTGACATCATGACCCCCACAGCCCACACCCAGCATTCGGAACAAAATGTTCTGAATGCTGCAGCAGTGAAGTACTGCCAGAGGAACAAATGCCACAGGAACAAATGTCGGGTGCTCCGGGAGATCACCTGGGACCCCCGCGATCAGACATCTTGTCCCCTATCCTATAGAGTACCCCTTTAAGTATCTCCTGATACCCTAAACCATAGATGTAGTTTATTTCTATTCTATTTCTTGTCATTTAAATAAAAAATCTTGACACATTTTTGCACCATCTCGGCCCGGACCTTAATAAATCATCAGGAGTAAAAAAAAAAAAAACTGTGAAAAAATGTAAACATTCTACAACAATTTCCTAGATTTTGGGGGAACAAAATGCCCCCTATAGTAAATTAGTCCCAAAGTTGCAGAATTTCTGGCTGCAAAGTTTTATTTATGTAAAAGCAAAATAAAAAAAACCATTGACATTAAGTGCGGCGGTCCTGGGGGCGGAGGGCGGCGTCTCCTGGACTTTAGAAGTAATGACTCTGAGGTCTTCATATTCCGGGGGTAGAAAGTCTCCGCTCCGCTGGTATTTACTCTATGATTGTCTTATTGGATGTGATCGGTGTTTACTGCCGCCCGGATCTCATTATTTTGACGTTTTTTTGCCGCACGGAGCGGAGAGGTGTCAATCATGACATTTTGGTGATAGAATATTAAATTCCCAGCTTCATTTTATGAAAAATAAATCACCTTTCATTCCAGGCGGAGGAGACCCGCTACCGAGCGCAACCATCAGCGGGAATCAGCAGACTCCGGAAATTTACATAAAGAACTCCGGCAAACACACGACGCCTCGGATGATGGACTGCGCCGATCCCTAAGGGGGGACCCTGAGGAAAGGGCCACAGGATAAATCACAACCTTAAGATAAAGTAGATGTGTTTACATGTGACTCCGAAATCTTCAGGAAACTGCACAAGATACCACTGTGATAGAAGAAGAGACCGGCGATAAAAGTGAGAGCAGCTCTGGAGTATACAGGATATAACTCAGGATCAGTACAGGATAAGTAATGTAATGTATGTACACAGTAACCTCACCAGCAGAATAGTGAGTACAGCTCTGGAGTATACAGGATATAACTCAGGATTAGTACATAATAAGTAATGTAATGTATGTACACAGTGACCTCACCAGCAGAATAGTGAGTATGTCTCTGGGGTATAATACAGGATATAACTCAGGATCAGTACAGGATAAGTAATGTAATGTATGTACACAGTGACCTCACCAGCGGAATAGTGAGTACAGCTCTGGGGTATAATACAGGATATAACTCAGGATCAGTACAGGATAAGTAATGTAACGTATGTACACAGTGACCTCACCAGCAGAACAGTGAGTACAGCTCTGGAGTATAATACAGGATATAACTCAGGATCAGTACAGGATAAGTAATGTAACGTATGTACACAGTGACCTCACCAGCAGAATAGTGAGTACAGCTCTGGAGTATAATACAGGATATAACTCAGGATCAGTACAGGATAAGTAATGTAATGTATGTATACAGTGACCTCACCAGCAGAACAGTGAGTACAGCTCTGGAGTATAATACAGGATATAACTCAGGATCAGTACAGGATAAGTAATGTAACGTATGTACACAGTGACCTCACCAGCAGAATAGTGAGTACAGCTCTGGAGTATAATACAGGATATAACTCAGGATCAGTACAGGATAAGTAATGTAACGTATGTACACAGTGACCTCACCAGCAGAATAGTGAGTACAGCTCTGGAGTATAATACAGGATATAACTCAGGATCAGTACAGGATAAGTAATGTAATGTATGTACACTGTGATCTCACCAGCAGAATAGTGAGTACAGCTCTGGAGTATAATACAGGATATAACTCCGGATCAGTACAGGATAAGTAATGTAATGTATGTAAACAGTGACCTCACCAGCAGAATAGTGAGTACAGCTCTGGAGTATAATACAGGATATAACTCAGGATCAGTACAGGATAAGTAATGTAATGTATGTACACAGTGACCTCACCAGCAGAATAGTGAGTACAGCTCTGGAGTATAATACAGGATATTACTCAGGATCAGTACAGGATAAGTAATGTAATGTATGTACACAGTGACCTCACCAGCAGAATAGTGAGTACAGCTCTGGAGTATAATACAGGATATAACTCAGGATCAGTACAGGATAAGTAATGTAATGTATATACACAGTAACCTCACCAGCAGAATAGTGAGTACAGCTCTGGGGTATAATACAGGATATAACTCAGGATCAGTACAGGATAAGTAATGTAATGTATGTACACAGTGACCTCACCAGCAGAATAGTGAGTACAGCTCTGGAGTATAATACAGGATCAGTACAGGATCAGTAATGTAATGTATGTCCACAGTGACTCCACCAGCAGAATAGTGAGTGCAGCTCTTAAATTTAATATTGGTCTGAAGCTCCTATAACTCAGATCCTAGAACCCAGAGATTGGAGGTTTGGAAGCACCATTAGTTCTCCAAGGTGACCCTAAAATCGATGGTGGATTCAGAAGTTGAGTTTCCATAGAGAAGGTTAGAGCCCCCTCTTAGGGTAACATTCAGTAGGATCGTATATATACTGTATATCAGAGGAACAAAGGGCGGAAGGTGGAAGCTGGAGTTTGCGGTACTGGGACAGTCAGAGTAACTTATTTATTGTACACTCACAACGCGTTTCAAGGTATTAATGGCCCTTTCATTTTGTGCATGCCTGATGAAAGGGTCATTAATAACCTGAAACGCGTTGCGTGTGTACAATAAACAAGTTATTTACTTACCCTGACTATTCCAGCACCGTACTTCAGCAGCGGGAACTCCAGCTTCCACCTTCCGCCCTTTGTTCCTCAGATCTGATGCACGCCGATTCATCCAGCATGGAAAGCCGCAGCAGCTGAACTCTGCCTATCCCGCCTATACGTTTGTAATTGTTGTGCCTGGAATATGCACAACCACACCAGGTGAGTGCGTTTCATACTCACGACAGTGATTATCATCATTATTGAGGATTCTGCACAAGGAAGCGCTCCTGTGCATCTTTATATCTTCATATATATATAACTTCATGTGGTAAATAGGTCACTTCATCATTTTCCTCCCATTTCCAGGATCTGTTCTATACAGAAATGAGCAAAATGATTTGGCAAGTTGTAAAAGTCTCCAGATTTTAGAGAGTCGATGCCAGAGAAACGTCTCCATGATTCCCCGCGCTGGAGAACAGTTTGGAAGAAATAACAATAAACAAACAGAATGTTGTGATTCATGAGATCGGCGCAGCCGCTGCTCACACAAACTTTGATGTCTCCCGGCAGCCATGTTGTGTCATGTCCAGAGTCAACAGAACCGGGAAATGAGCACTGCTCCAATACTGGAGGGTCTGACGCTAAAGTCCACATGTGCAGTGACCAATGCTGACCAAAAGACTCCATGTAGGGTCAATATGGAGGCGTTTGTGTAGTCATCCATGTGGGGTCATCAAAAGGAAATCGTCTATATGGAGTCATCAATATGGAATTCATGTGGGGTCATCAATATGCAGTACTTAATGTGGGGTCATCATTATGGAGTAATTCATGTGTGGTCATCAATATGGAGTAATTCATGTGGGGTCATCATTATGGAGTAATTCATATGGGGTCATCATTATGGAGTAATTCATGTGGGGTCATCAATATGGAGTAATTCATGTGGGGTCATCAATATGCAGTACTTAATGTGGGGTCATCATTATGGAGTAATTCATGTGTGGTCATCAATATGGAGTAATTCATGTGGGGTCATCAATATGGAGTAATTCATGTGGGGTCATCATTATGGAGTAATTCATGTGGGGTCATCAATATGGAGTAATTCATGTGGGGTCATCATTATGGAGTAATTCATGTGGGGTCATCATTATGGAGTAATTCATATGGGGTCATCATTATGGAGTAATTCATGTGGGGTCATCATTATGGAGTAATTCATGTGGGGTCATAATTATGGAGTAATTCATATGGGGTCATCATTATGGAGTAATTCATGTGGGGTCATCATTATGGAGTAATTCATGTGGGGTCATCATTATGGAGTAATTCATGTGGGGTCATCATTATGGAGTAATTCATATGGGGTCATCATTATGGAGTAATTCATGTGGGGTCATCAATATGGAGTAATTCATGTGGGGTCATCATTATGGAGTAATTCATATGGGGTCATCATTATGGAGTAATTCATGTGGGGTCATCAATATGGAGTAATTCATATGGCGTCATCAATATGGAGTAATTCATATGGGGTCATCAATATGGAGTAATTCATGTGGGGTCATCAATATGGAGTAATTCATATGGGGTCATGAATATGGAGTAATTCATGTGGGGTCATCAATATGGAGTAATTCATATGGGGTCATCATTATGGAGTAATTCATATGGGGTCATCATTATGGAGTAATTCATATGGGGTCATCATTATGGAGTAATTCATGTGGGGTCATCAATATGGAGTAATTCATGTGGGGTCATCATTATGGAGTAATTCATATGGGGTCATCAATATGGAGTAATTCATATGGGGTCATCATTATGGAATAATTCATGTGGGGTCATCAATATGGAGTAATTCATGTGGGGTCATCTTTATGGAGTAATTCATGTGGGGTCATCAATATGGAGTAATTCATGTGGGGTCATCAATATGGAGTAATTCATATGGCGTCATCAATATGGAGTAATTCATGTGGGGTCATCATTATGGAGTAATTAATGTGGGGTCATCATTATGGAGTAATTCATATGGGGTCATCATTATGGAATAATTCAAGTGGGGTCATCAATATGGAGTAATTCATGTGGGGTCATCTTTATGGAGTAATTCATGTGGGGTCATCAATATGGAGTAATTCATGTGGGGTCATCAATATGGAGTAATTCATATGGCGTCATCAATATGGAGTAATTCATGTGGGGTCATCAATATGGAGTAATTCATGTGGGGTCATCATTATGGAGTAATTCATGTGGGGTCATCAATATGGAGTAATTCATGTGGGGTCATCATTATGGAGTAATTCATGTGGGGTCATCATTATGGAGTAATTCATGTGGGGTCATCATTATGGAGTAATTCATATGGGGTCATCATTATGGAGTAATTCATGTGGGGTCATCAATATGGAGTAATTCATGTGGGGTCATCATTATGGAGTAATTCATGTGGGGTCATCAATATGGAGTAATTCATGTGGGGTCATCATTATGGAGTAATTCATGTGGGGTCATCAATATGGAGTAATTCATGTGGGGTCATCATTATGGAGTAATTCATGTGGGGTCATCATTATGGAGTAATTCATGTGGTTGTCCATGTGGACTCATCACTATTGTGTCATCAATGTGGGGTTAATAGTCCATGTAGAGTCATCCATGTAAAGCTAATATTATGGCATCGCCCATGTTGCGTCATCCATGAGGGACCCTCAATGTGGATGAACAGATGCCCCTGGTCTAATCTTCTTTTTTAACATGAATTTAGGATGTTGGCTGCAGTATAATGGTGTGTTAGTGGCCAAAGAAGGGGCGTGAATCATCTCCAGTGAGGGGTCCCTATTACCCTAGTGACCATGGGGTCGGATCTCCTCTAGTCACATACCGTCTCAGTGGTTACGGAGAGCAGATCCCAGTAAGGATTATTCTGGAATGAGAATAAGGTCAAACTAAGAAAAGTCTGCGATTGATAATATTTGGCCTCCTGAACCAACCAGACACTACGGAAGATGAAGGAGACTGGAGCGGCCCATTCCTCTCCGTTCGGAGCAGATGAAGAATAATTACTGAGTCTTCAAATCGGAGCCTTCTTGGCCCTTCTGAGAGTGAATTACAGCAGAGGGCATGAACAAATTTTAACCCCTTGCTCTTGAGCAGATAATAGGTAGAGATCTACATTACAAACTCATCTCTGGTGGGGAAAACAATGTCAATCCCTTACATACAATTAAATGCCTTCTATTTGGTGCTGCCGGGGAGGTATCTTGTGCGTGCCGCACAAGATACCTCCCCGGCAGCACCAAATAGAAGGCATTTAATTGTATGTAAGGGATTGACATTGTGATAGTTACTTCTGGATTGCAACATTGTGGTATTTGGCACTGCTGGGAGTATTCTTATGCTGCACTGAAGTATCTGACATTCTTGGGTTGTCTGTTTTGCTGCACTGTGGTATTTGGTGCTGATGGAGAGGTATTTTGTGTTGCACTGTGTCTTTCGGCACTTGTTGGGAGGAATTATATGCAGCCGTGGGCTATTTGGTGCTGTTAGAGATGTATTTTGTGCCTCATTGTGGTATTTAGCACTCCTGGAGAGGTATATTGTTTTGCACTGTGGCATTTGGTGCTGCTGGAGAGGTATATTGTGCTGCTTTGTAATATTTGGTGCTGCTGAGAAACTATTTTCTGTTTCACTGTGGTATTTGGAGCTTTTGAGTAGGTAGTTTGTGCTGCACTGTGACATTTGTGATTGCTGGAGAGGTATGTTGTGTTGCACTGTGGTATTTGGTGCTTCTGGGGAAGCAATGTGCTATCTGGTACTTCTGGGTAGTTATTTTGTGCTGCACTGTGGAATTTGGTGCTGCCAGAGAGGTATGGTGTGCTGCATTGTGACATTTGGTGCTGCTGGAGAAGTATATTGTGCTATCCTGTGACATGGAGAGGTATGTTATGCTGCACTGTGGCATTTGGTACTGCTGGAGAGGAATGTTGTGCTGCACTGTGGTATTTGGTGCTGCTATGAAATTAGTTTGTGCTTCCCTGTTACATTTGGTGTTGCTTAGGGGGTATTTTGTGCATTATGTAGTAGTATTTTATTTTGTATGGAGTTTTGTAATGCGTGTGGTAGTTGTTTGCCTGTGACACCTTTATACACATGAGATCAGCATATAAAGACAAGGTGACCTATTGGTATGGTCCAGTATTTCCCAACGAATGTGCCTTTGGCTGTCTAGGCATGCTGGGTGTTGTAGTGTTGCAACAGCTGGTGGCACTCTGATTGGGAAACAAAAATATGTGCTCACTGATTTAGAGCATGCATTATCGGGCAGGGGAACGGCCATTAACACACCAGCGAACGTCGCTGTATACACAGAGGCCATAGACTGGTACCATTGTCCATTCACTATTTGCACTTTTGCGATTGGTGGTCACACAATATTTATATTACTCTAGGCAATATTGTATTTTCTTTTATTTATGTAGTGTGACGGATCCTAGAGTCACCCTACCTACTTGGATGGACTTTAGGACATCACTATTTGTACCCCTCAGTTGATGTTGTCCAGTGACATAAAGCTCAGATTTAAAATACTTTTAGTTACTGTTTTCATACACTTTCTGCACACGGTCCACTTTCTGTGCACAATACACCTTTTTGAACATGGTCTACCTTTTGCACACTGTCGACCTTTTGCCCACTGCCCACCTCCTTTACACAATACACCTTTTGCACATGGTTCACTTTTTGCACACGGTTCACCTTTTGTACAAGGCACTAATTCTACACATGCTTATCCTTTTTGCACACAGTGCAACTTCTGCACACCTCCACCTTTTGCACTCAAGGCACTGTATAGGGAGAGCTAATCACCTTTATTGGATTATCTCTCAGACTCACTGTCACCTGTATTGTCTTTACTGACCCTTCCCCCTGTGATGTCCTTCCTATAAAAGAAGACACTTGTCCCACAATAAAGAGTTCTGATTTTATACCTGAAGACTGGTGTTGCCTGGTTCTTTGGGTGCAAGGATGCAATAATCTCTAGTTCTGCCTGGGGATATTGCCTGTGATATGCTGGGGCTTGTCATCCGGAAAGAGAAGTCACTTTTGGCGGAATCAGTCACATGTCACATGTAGTCACATGTAGTATTGCGTATGGGTTCTTATCTGGGCATGCATTTTGTGTAGTATCCTTATGCGCCATTGTTCAGTATAATAATAATAATAATTATTATTATTATTTTTAGAATGCTAATACATACTTTGTGCACATATTACAGCCTAACAGTACCAAATACCACAAGACAGTACAAAATACCACTCCAGCAGTATCAAATGCCACAGTACCGCACTACATACTGTACCTCTCCAGCAGTACCAAATGCCTCAGGGCAGCACAACATATCTCTTCAGAAGTACCAAATTCCACAGTGCAGCGCAACATACCTCTCCAGCGGTACCAAATGCCTCAGGACAGATCAATATAACTCTCCAGCAGCACCAAATGCCAAAATGCAGTACTAAATAACTACCCAGAAGTGCCAGATCCAGATAGCACATTGAAACACAAAATAATTCCCCAGCAGCACCACATACCACAGTGCAACACAACATTACCTCTCCAGCAGTACCAAATGCCATAGTACAGCACAACATACCTCTTCAGCAGTACCAAATGGCACAGTGCTCCACACTTATTAATTCTTTTATGTATTATGCTTATGCCCTGGTGTTTATGATTATTATTTTTATTATTGTTATTATTATTATTGTTAATATTATTGATTTACAGTAGCTTCATATAGGTGTTAACAGGATTCTACCTTCTCATACCAGGCAGCAGCAGATATACACAATTCTTCAGATTTAGCGCTGCTGTATTTCTATTACATATAGTTGTATTTGTTCACTTGTGATGTTACAGAAGCCTTGTCCTACATGATTGGGAAGGAAATGGAGAACATCTTTCCTTCGGAGCCCTAATCCTTCAGCCTTCGCCCTTAACTTACTGGAAGCTCCTTGGCGTTTGGGGGCTGCGGCCTCCTGATTGGCCCATTGGGAGCTCCTGGGATATTTGTGGTCACTTTTTAGCACAGACTCCTCAGTCAGGACACACGTTTTCTTTAAAGGTACCTGGACATCTTTATCCCCAGGGTCGGCGTTAAGGGTAGGCAAACCGGGCAATTGCCCAGGGCCCCCATCCTTCAGGGGCCCCCTGCACCTGCTACAGTGTTTACGGCTTGGGGAATGTGTGGGAGTGCAGCCAGCACTATTTAAAAGTGATCCTCGCTGCTTCTTAAATACTCTCAGCAGAGGCCATTCATGTAGTGCTGGCAGGGAGAGGCCAGGTTCCTTTAACAACCACCCCCCCTCCCCCTCCCCTTCCGGCTGCTGGTGGTAGATTCGCACAGTGTATCTGCCTGTCAGCCGATGGGTGAGATAGCCTGCAGGCTCCAGGAAGCACAGAGTCCGGCCATCAACACCTAGCTGCTGAAGTATTCTCTGCCCCCAGCAAGCTCTCAGTAAAAGTATATTTATATCTAGTGTGTGGAAATTAGTGATGTGAACTATTTCTCTTACATGCGCTTGTGTATAGTGTGTTGTGCGTGTACAGCATGTATCAGTGTTTACACAACAGTGTTTAAAACACAGAAAAAAAATATATGCATACTGTATATATTTTTTCTTCATGTATTTTCCAAACAGTGTGTTGCCTTCTGTTTAAAGAATACAACTCCCAGCATGCCCAGAAATCCATATCCTGTACGGGCATGCTGGGATTTGTAATTTTGCACTGATATACATCTCAGTGTTTATAAAACAATGTGCAAGCTTTTTGTAAAACTACAGCTCCCAGCATGCCCTGACAGTTTTGCAGCAGCTGGAGTCACACAGTTTAGAAAACACTGATAGATAATTATAAATATATATATATAGAGAGAGAGATCCGCACATTAGTGTTTACATTCAAGTGTTTTAGAGAGTGTCTCTAGTTGTTGCAAAACTACAACTCCCAGCATGGCCAGACAGCAAAAGCCTGGGCATGCGGGGAGTTGTAGTTTTACAAAAGCTTTCAATACAATGTTTGGAAAACAATGATATATATATGTGCATATATATATATATAAATATATATATATATATATATATATGTGTGTACATATATATATCCATATAGAGATGTATAAATATTACATTATTATTACATCCACATGATTATACTCTATAAAGGTATATACTCTGGGATATAAATGTGTATACGTCTCTGTGTGTTTGGGGACAGTGGGAGGATGATGGGAGTGTGACGGCCGCTGGGGGAGCCCGGGGAAATAGCGGGAGAAAAATTACTGCTTGTCCTGTCTCTTTCTCCGGTTTTCTAATCCGGTCGAAAAAATAACGGCGCCCGGCAGCCCCCATAATAGTAAACGGGAGCCGATGGGACCCGTTGTTGCCTGTTGCTCCCCGTCACAAGAACGACCGTTAAAGTCATCAAAAAAAAAAAAAGAGAGATTTTAATGGCCATTCTCGATGGGTAGCAACGGCAGTGAGTGAGGGGCCTTAAAGTGAGGATGATGGGAGTGAGAAAACTGTCAGGATGATGGGAGTCAGGCCGGTGGGAGGATCAGAGGCCGCAGCAGCACACGCGCAGTAGTCAATAATACAGAACGGGGAGGCGGAGGCAAAAAATGTGTATTGAAGAGCCAGTTTGGAAATGTCCGGAGACCTGAGGGGAGGAGCAGATGCAAATTTGTCTGGGGTGCATGGAGCTCCATCACACCCCCCCCCCCTCCCCCTCACCACCTTAGGATCAGGCGCGATGGTGGGGGTGGAGCAGTGGCTGCTTGTCGTGGTGATGGGTAGCAGACATGCCGTGTCATACCACGCCCTGGTTCAGAACCTCAATATTACAACGCCATTGTGTAAAAGTTGGGAGCAACCATTTCTACGCACCTTTCAGTAAAAATGACACACTATCTCTATTTTGTAGGTCCATACGGTTACAACAATACCCAATTTATATAGATTTTTTTTTTTACTACTTTAGTTTTGTACAAAAATGAGTATGCTTAAAGGAAATCTGTCAGCAGTATCATCCGCACTAAAGCTGTCGCACAGGCTTGTAGTGCAGGTTATGCTGATCATAACGATACTCACAGCGTCCAGATTCGCCAAGCCGTTCCGCCGCAATTCGCCTTTTTCTATTTATGCAAATGAGGGCCTTGGGGCATGGGCGGAGCTCCGAACCGAGCTAGGGGCATGCTGATGTCATCTTCACCGGGCGGGCGCTCCGCTCGGCTCATCAATATTCATAACCTGCCTCCCTGCTCTTGCGCCCCATGTTAGTGTACGGCGCATGCACCGTACACTAACACGGGGCGCAAGAGCAGGGAGGGAACCGGCGCATGCGCCGTACACTAACACGGGGCGCAAGAGCAGGTAGGGAAGCAGCGCATGCACTATACACTAACACAGGTTGTAAGAGCAGGGAGGGAAGCAGAGCATGCGCCATACACTAACACGGGTGGTACGAGCAGGGAGGGAAGCGGTGCATGCGACATACACTAACACAGGTCGTAAGAGCAGGGAGGGAAGCGGTGCATGCGCCATACACTAACACAGGTCGTACGAGCAGGGAGGGAAGCGGTGCATGCGCCATACACTAACACAGGTCGTAAGAGCAGGGAGGGAAGAAGAGCATGCGCCATACACTAACACAGGTCGTAAGAGCAGGGAGGGAAGCGGTGCATGCGCCATACACTAACACAGGTCGTAAGAGCAGGGAGGGAAGAAGAGCATGCGCCATACACTAACACAGGTCGTAAGAGCAGAGAGGGAAGCGGTGCATGCGCCATACACTAACACAGGTCGTAAGAGCAGGGAGGGAAGCAGAGCATGCGCCATACACTAACACGGGTCGTACGAGCAGGGAGGGAAGCGGTGCATGCGCCATACACTAACACAGGTCGTAAGAGCAGGGAAGGAAGCGGTGCATGCGCCATACACTAACACAGGTCGTACGAGCAGGGAGGGAAGCGGTGCATGCGCCACACACTAACACAGGTCGTGCGAGCAGGGAGGGAAGCGGTGCATGCGCCATACACTAACACAGGTCGTAAGAGCAGGGAGGGAAGCAGCGCATGCGCCATACACTAACACAGGTTGTAAGAGCAGGGAGGGAAGAAGAGCATGCGCCATACACTAACACAGGTCGTAAGAGCAGGGAGGGAAGCGGTGCATGCGCCATACACTAACACAGGTCGTAAGAGCAGGGAGGGAAGCGGTGCATGCGCCATACACTAACACAGGTCGTAAGAGCAGGGAGGGAAGCGGTGCATGCGCCATACACTAACACGGGGCATAAGAGCAGGGAGGGGTTATGAATATTGATGAGCAGAGTGCTCGCCCGGTGAAGATGACGTCAGCGTGCCTCTAGCTCAATCCGGAGCTCCACCCATGCCCCAAGGACCTCATTTGCATAAAAAGCAAAAGGTGAATTGCGGCAAAACGTCCGGGTGAATCTGGACGCCGTGAGTATCGTTATGATCAGCATCACCCGCACTACAAGCCTGTGTGACAGCTTTAGTGCGGGTGATACTGCTGATAGATTTCCTTTAAGATCGTCCTCTTCTGATCCCCATAACTCTTTTATCTTTCTGTATATGGGGATGTATGAGGGTCATTTTTTGCACTGTGATTTGTAGTTTTTATTGGTACCATTTTTGTTTTGATCTGACTTTTTAATTGCTTTTATACTTTTTTTGTGGTATTTGAAGTGACCAAAAATGTGCATATCTGGTTAGTGCCCTATTTCAACTTTTGGGGCCCCACTTCTAATTTTGCCCAGGGCCACGCTAAGCCTAAAATCAGCCCTGCTTATCGGCTATCCAAAGGATAGAGGATAAGATGTTTGATCGCGGGGGTCCCGCCGCTGGAGACCCTCGCAATCTCTCTGTTTCACCCCGCATCCGTTTAGAGCGTCAGGTGCAGTGCTGGAGCGCCGGCGGCTCGTGACGTCACGACCACGCCCCCTCGATGGAAGTCTATGGGAGGCCGTCACACCCCCTCCCATAAACTTGCATTGAGGGGGCGTGGTCGTGATGTCACGAGCCTCCCCCCCTTCCCACCCCCCACATGGCCAGTCATCTGGCACGGAGCGAATTTCGCCGAGATTGCAGGAGGTCCCTTTGGATAGGGGATAAGATGTCTACGGGCGGAGAACCCCTTTGGGTGCAGACTTCATGATCTTTGAGGACATACAGTAGTTAACATTTTGCGGTGTAATTGTTCCGTTGTCATTGTCGCCGCTCGCCTTGCGTGAAGCCACTTGAAAAAAAAATTGATTACAAAGATAAAAAAAAAAATACAGCAAACCCCACAATTGAATCTACTAAATGGCGAGCGTAATGGGCTCTTTTACAAGGGCATTTGTTTTATCTAATAAAAGTCAGAGTTTTAAGACAAGCCATTAAAAATAATGCTAGCTCAGTTAAAGAGCAGGGTGATTGTTGCTGGCGGCGGTGGCGATGGCGGTGGCGCAGCGGTTCGTTACACATCACAAAGACGCAAAGGCCAATTAACAATGGATGCACCGAGGAGCCGCGCCGAATATCACACGTTTTCCATCTCCGAAGCCTTCACGGGCGACAGGACCAGAGATAGCGGTGACTAAAAGAATGTTTTGTTTTGTTTCCTTCGTGTAATTTGTAGCCGCTGGGAACAGATCCGCGTCCTGATAAGAAGAATGAAAGACAAGCGGGAAAACAAAAAGCCGAGACTGCGATGTCGGGAGATAAACCACGCCCCTCCCCCGACACATCGTCACCGCCATATAATAATCACAGCAATGTAATTAGAGGATAAGATCAGGGATTTGGGCATCGGAGGAGCGCCGCAGCGATGTCACATGACACGTGTCTATACCACAAGTAGCATCACAGACTGATATGTGTCAGGGGCGTCTGGGAGGGGCCCTAAGGTGGTATCAATTGTATCTATATCCTGAGGATACAGACACAGCTGCCTACAAGACATGAGGAGGGGCATACAGTGATGTCACCCACCTTGGTGCCCACCTGTACCGAATGACAGGAGAATCAGGCCGAAACCTGAGCTGCCCCATCATCCTGCAAACAGGGGAGGTAAGTATTCATTTTCTTTTTTTTCAGTGGCATTTTTACTAGTGGAGGCACCAAGAGGCACTATTACTGTGCAGGGGCAGTAAGGGGCACTATTACTGTGCAGGGGCAGTAAGGGGCACTATTACTGTGCAGGGGCAGTAAGGGGCACTATTACTGTGCACGGGCAGTAAGGGGCACTATTACTGTGCAGGGGCAGTAAGGGGCACTATTACTGTGCAGGGGCAGTAAGGGGCACTATTACTGTGCAGGGGCAGTAAGGGGCACTATTACTGTGCAGGGGCAGTAAGGGGCACTATTACTGTGCAGGGGTAGTAAGGGGGCACTATTAATCTGTAGAGGCAGTAATGGGCACTATTAATGTGTAAATGCAGTATATAAGCTTAGAGCCAGTAAGAGGGGCATTATTAATGTGTAGGGGCTGTAAGGGGTACTATTAATGTGTACATGCAGTATATACATTTAGAGCCAGTAAGAGGGGCACTATTAATGTGTGGGGGCAATAAGGGGCACTATTACTGTGCAGGGTCAGTAAGGGGCACTATTAATCTGTAGAGGCAGTAATGGCCACTATTAATGTGTAAATGCAGAATATACGTTTAGAGCCAGTAAGACAGGGAACTATTAATGTGTAGGGGCAGTGAGGGGCACCATTAATGTGTAGGGGCAGTGAGGGGCACTATTACTGTGTACATGCAGTATATACATTTAGAGCCAGTAAGAGGGGCACTTACTGTTGAAAACTGCTATGGGGACAATACAAATACATAGTGGCAGTAAGGGGGCACTATTAATATGAGGAGGGAATATGTGATCATAATGTTGAGGTATTATTCAGTAACTGTATGGTGGTATTATTCAGTAACTGTACGGTAGTATTATTCAGTAACTGTATGGTGGTATTATTCAGTAACTGTATGGTGGTAACTGAACTGTATGGTGGTATTATTCAGTAACTGTATGGTGGTATTATTCAGTAACTGTATGGTGGTATTATTCAGTAACTGAACTGTATGGTGGTATTATTCAGTAACTGTATGGTGATATTATTCAGTAACTGTATGGTGGTATTATTCAGTAACTGTATGGTGGTATTATTCAGTAACTGTATGGAGGGATTATTCAGTAACTGTATGGTGATATTATTCAGTAACTGTACGGTGATATTATTCAGTAACTGTATGGTGGTATTCAGTAACTGTATGGTGGTATTATTCAGTAACTGTATGGTGATATTATTCAGTAACTGTATGGTGATATTATTCAGTAACTGTATGGTGATATTATTCAGTAACTGTATGGTGATATTATTCAGTAACTATATGGTGGTATTATTCAGTAACTGTATGGTGGCATTATTCAGTAACTGTATGGGGGTATTATTCAGTAACTATATGGTGGTATTATTCAGTAACTGTATGGTGGTATTATTCAGGAACTGTATGGTGATATTATTCAGTAACTGTATGGTGGTATTATTCAGTAACTGTATGGTGGTATTATTCAGTAACTGTATGGTGATATTATTCAGTAACTGTATGGTGATATTATTCAGTAACTGTATGGTGATATTATTCAGTAACTGTATGGTGATATTATTCAGTAACTGTATGGTGATATTATTCAGTAACTGTATGGTGATATTATTCAGTAACTGTATGGTGGTATTATTCAGTAACTGAACTGTATGGTGGTATTATTCAGTAACTGTATGGTGATATTATTCAGTAACTGTATGGTGGTATTATTCAGTAACTGTATGGTGGTATTATTCAGTAACTGTATGGAGGGATTATTCAGTAACTGTATGGTGATATTATTCAGTAACTGTACGGTGATATTATTCAGTAACTGTATGGTGGTATTCAGTAACTGTATGGTGGTATTATTCAGTAACTGTATGGTGATATTTGTCACGATGCCGGCTGGCAGGTAGTGGATCCTCTGTGCCAGAGAGGGATTGGCGTGGACCGTGCTAGTGGACCGGTTCTAAGCCACTACTGGTTTTCACCAGAGCCCGCCGCAAAGCGGGATGGTCTTGCTGCGGCGGTAGTGACCAGGTCGTATCCACTAGCAACGGCTCACCTCTCTGGCTGCTGAAGATAGGCGCGGTACAAGGGAGTAGACAGAAGCAAGGTCGGACGTAGCAGAAGGTCGGGGCAGGCAGCAAGGATCGTAGTCAGGGGCAACGGCAGAAGGTCTGGAAACACAGGCAAGGAACACACAAGGAACGCTTTCACTGGCACTAAGGCAACAAGATCCGGCAAGGGAGTGCAGGGGAAGTGAGGTGATATAGGGAAGTGCACAGGTGAACACACTAATTGGGACCACTGCGCCAATCAGCGGCGCAGTGGCCCTTTAAATCGCAGAGACCCGGCGCGCGCGCGCCCTAGGGAGCGGGGCCGCGCGCGCCGGGACAGAACAGACGGAGAGCGAGTCAGGTAGGGGAGCCGGGGTGCGCATCGCGAGCGGGCGCTACCCGCATCGCGAATCGCATCCCGGCTGGCAGCGGAATCGCAGCGCCCCGGGTCAGAGGACGTGACCGGAGCGCTGCCGCGGGGAGAGTGAAGCGAGCGCTCCGGGGAGGAGCGGGGACCCGGAGCGCTCGGCGTAACAGTACCCACCCCCTTGGGTCTCCCCCTCTTCTTGGAGCCTGAGAACCTGAGGAGCAGACTTTTGTCTAGGATGTTGTCCTCAGGTTCCCAGGATCTCTCTTCAGGACCACAACCCTCCCAGTCCACTAAAAAAAAAATTTTTTCCTCTGACCTTTTTGGCAGCTAAAATTTCTTTGACCGAGAAGATGTCCGAGGAGCCAGAAACAGGAGTGGGAGGAACAGATTTGGGAGAAAAACGGTTGAGGATGAGTGGTTTGAGAAGAGAGACGTGAAAGGCATTAGGGATACGAAGAGAGGGAGGAAGAAGAAGTTTATAAGAGACAGGATTAATTTGACACAAAATTTTGAAAGGACCAAGATAGCGTGGTCCCAACTTGTAGCTAGGGACACGGAAGCGGACATATTTAGCGGAGAGCCATACCTTGTCTCCAGGGGAAAAAACGGGGGGAGCTCTTCTTTTCTTATCCGCGAACTTCTTCATGCGTGATGAAGCCTGTAAGAGAGAATTTTGGGTCTCTCTCCATATGATGGAAAGGTCACGAGAAATTTCATCCACAGCGGGCAGACCAGAGGGCAAGGGAGTAGGGAGGGGGGGAAGAGGGTGACGGCCGTACACCACGAAAAATGGGGATTTGGAGGAAGACTCAGAGACCCTGAAGTTATACGAGAATTCGGCCCATGGGAGGAGATCTGCCCAGTCATCCTGGCGGGAGGAAACAAAATGTCGCAAATAATCACCCAAGATCTGGTTAATCCTTTCTACTTGTCCATTGGACTGGGGATGATATGCAGAAGAAAAATTTAATTTAATCTTGAGTTGTTTACAGAGAGCCCTCCAGAATTTAGACACGAATTGGACGCCTCTATCCGAGACAATCTGCGTAGGCAACCCGTGAAGACGAAAAATGTGTACAAAAAATTGTTTAGCCAACTGAGGCGCAGAAGGAAGACCAGGAAGAGGGATGAAATGTGCCATTTTGGAGAATCGATCAACGACCACCCAAATAACAGTGTTGCCACGGGAAGGGGGTAAATCAGTAATAAAATCCATACCAATCAGAGACCAAGGCTGTTCGGGGACAGGCAGAGGATGAAGAAAACCAGCGGGCTTCTGGCGAGGAGTCTTATCCCGGGCACAGATAGTGCAGGCTCGCACAAAGTCCACAACATCCGTCTCCAGAGTCGGCCACCAATAGAAGCGGGAGATGAGTTGCACAGATTTCTTGATACCCGCATGACCTGCGAGATGGGAGGAGTGACCCCATTTGAGGATTCCGAGGCGTTGGCGAGGAGAAACAAAGGTCTTTCCTGGAGGAGTCTGCCTGATGGAGGCAGGAGAAGTGGAGATCAGGCAGTCAGGTGGAATGATGTGTTGCGGAGAGAGTTCAACTTCTGAGGCATCCGAGGAACGAGAGAGAGCATCGGCCCTAATGTTCTTATCGGCAGGACGAAAGTGAATCTCAAAATTAAATCGGGCAAAGAACAGAGACCACCGGGCCTGGCGAGGATTCAGCCGTTGGGCAGACTGGAGGTAGGAGAGGTTCTTGTGGTCGGTGTAGATAATAACAGGAGAACTTGATCCCTCCAGCAGATGCCTCCATTCCTCAAGTGCTAATTTGATGGCTAGAAGCTCTCGATCCCCGATGGAGTAGTTCCTCTCCGCTGGAGAGAAGGTCCTAGAGAAAAAACCACAAGTGACAGCATGCCCGGAAGAATTTTTTTGTAGAAGAACAGCTCCAGCTCCCACTGAGGAGGCATCAACCTCCAATAGGAAGGGTTTGGAAGGGTCAGGTCTGGAGAGGACGGGAGCCGAAGAAAAGGCAGACTTGAGTCGTTTAAAGGCGTCTTCTGCTTGAGGAGGCCAGGACTTGGGATCAGCATTTTTTTTGGTTAAAGCCACGATAGGAGCCACAATGGTAGAAAAATGTGGAATAAATTGCCTGTAATAATTGGCGAACCCCAAAAAGCGTTGGATAGCACGGAGTCCGGAGGGGCGTGGCCAATCTAAGACGGCAGAGAGTTTGTCTGGATCCATCTGTAGTCCCTGGCCAGAGACCAAATATCCTAGAAAAGGAAGAGATTGGCATTCAAACAGACATTTCTCAATTTTGGCATAGAGTTGGTTGTCACGAAGTCTCTGAAGAACCATACGGACATGCTGGCGGTGTTCTTCTAGATTGGCAGAAAAAATTAGGATATCGTCCAGATATACAACAACACAGGAGTATAACAAATCACGAAAAATTTCATTGACAAAGTCTTGGAAGACGGCAGGGGCGTTGCACAGTCCAAAGGGCATGACCAGATACTCAAAGTGTCCATCTCTGGTGTTAAATGCCGTTTTCCACTCGTCCCCCTCTCTGATGCGGATGAGGTTATAGGCGCCTCTTAAGTCCAATTTAGTGAAGATGTGGGCACCTTGGAGGCGATCAAAGAGTTCAGAGATGAGGGGTAAGGGGTAGCGGTTCTTAACCGTGATTTTATTAAGACCGCGGTAGTCAATGCAAGGACGTAGGGAGCCATCTTTTTTGGACACAAAGAAAAATCCGGCTCCGGCAGGAGAGGAGGATTTACGGATAAAGCCCTTTTTTAGATTCTCCTGGACGTATTCGGACATGGCAAGAGTCTCTGGGGCAGAGAGAGGATAAATTCTGCCCCGGGGTGGAGTAGTGCCCGGGAGGAGGTCGATAGGGCAATCATAAGGCCTGTGAGGAGGTAGAGTCTCAGCTTGTTTTTTGCAGAAAACATCCGCGAAGTCCATATAGGCCTTAGGGAGACCGGTTACTGGAGGAACCACAGAGTTACGGCAAGGGTTACTGGGAACCGGTTTTAGACAGTTCTTGGAACAAGAGGACCCCCAACTCTTGATCTCCCCAGTGGACCAATCCAGGGTAGGGGAATGAAGTTGAAGCCAGGGAAGTCCAAGGAGAATTTCCGAGGTGCAATTGGGGAGGACCAAAAGTTCAATCCTCTCATGATGAGATCCGATGCTCATAAGAAGGGGCTCCGTGCGGAAACGTATGGTACAGTCCAATCTTTCATTATTTACACAATTGATGTAGAGGGGTCTGGCGAGACTGGTCACCGGGATGTTGAACCTGTTGACGAGAGAGGCCAAAATAAAATTTCCTGCAGATCCTGAGTCCAAGAAGGCCACTGTAGAGAAGGAGAAGGCAGAGGCAGACATCCGCACAGGCACAGTAAGACGTGGAGAAGCAGAGTAGACATCAAGGACTGTCTCACCATTGTGCGGAGTCAGCGTACGTCTTTCCAGGCGAGGAGGACGGATAGGACAATCTCTCAGGAAGTGTTCGGTACTAGCACAGTACAGGCAGAGGTTCTCCATACGGCGTCGTGTCCTCTCTTGAGGTGTCAGGCGAGACCGGTCGACCTGCATAGCCTCCACGGCGGGAGGCACAGGAACAGATTGCAGGGGACCAGAGGAGAGAGGAGCCGAGGAGAAGAAACGCCTCGTGCGAACAGAGTCCATATCTTGGCGGAGTTCCTGACGCCTTTCGGAAAAACGCATGTCAATGCGAGTGGCTAGGTGAATAAGTTCATGTAGATTAGCAGGAATTTCTCGTGCGGCCAGAACATCTTTAATGTTGCTGGATAGGCCTTTTTTGAAGGTCGCGCAGAGGGCCTCATTATTCCAGGACAATTCAGAAGCAAGAGTACGGAATTGTACGGCATACTCGCCAACGGAAGAATTACCCTGGACCAGGTTCAACAGGGCAGTCTCAGCAGAAGAGGCTCGGGCAGGTTCCTCAAAGACACTTCGGATTTCCGAGAAGAAGGAGTGTACAGAGGCAGTGACGGGGTCATTGCGGTCCCAGAGCGGTGTGGCCCATGACAGGGCTTTTCCGGACAGAAGGCTGACTACGAAAGCCACCTTAGACCTTTCAGTGGGAAACAGGTCCGACATCATCTCCAGATGCAGGGAACATTGGGAAAGAAAGCCACGGCAAAACTTAGAGTCCCCATCAAATTTATCCGGCAAGGATAAGCGTATCCCAGGAGCGGCCACTCGCTGCGGAGGAGGTGCAGGAGCTGGCGGAGGAGATGACTGCTGAAGCTGTGGTAGTAACTGTTGTAGCATAACGGTCAGTTGAGACAGCTGTTGGCCTTGTTGCGCTATCTGTTGTGACTGCTGGGCGACCACCGTGGTGAGGTCAGCGACAACTGGCAGAGGAACTTCAGCGGGATCCATGGCCGGATCTACTGTCACGATGCCGGCTGGCAGGTAGTGGATCCTCTGTGCCAGAGAGGGATTGGCGTGGACCGTGCTAGTGGACCGGTTCTAAGCCACTACTGGTTTTCACCAGAGCCCGCCGCAAAGCGGGATGGTCTTGCTGCGGCGGTAGTGACCAGGTCGTATCCACTAGCAACGGCTCACCTCTCTGGCTGCTGAAGATAGGCGCGGTACAAGGGAGTAGACAGAAGCAAGGTCGGACGTAGCAGAAGGTCGGGGCAGGCAGCAAGGATCGTAGTCAGGGGCAACGGCAGAAGGTCTGGAAACACAGGCAAGGAACACACAAGGAACGCTTTCACTGGCACTAAGGCAACAAGATCCGGCAAGGGAGTGCAGGGGAAGTGAGGTGATATAGGGAAGTGCACAGGTGAACACACTAATTGGGACCACTGCGCCAATCAGCGGCGCAGTGGCCCTTTAAATCGCAGAGACCCGGCGCGCGCGCGCCCTAGGGAGCGGGGCCGCGCGCGCCGGGACAGAACAGACGGAGAGCGAGTCAGGTAGGGGAGCCGGGGTGCGCATCGCGAGCGGGCGCTACCCGCATCGCGAATCGCATCCCGGCTGGCAGCGGAATCGCAGCGCCCCGGGTCAGAGGACGTGACCGGAGCGCTGCCGCGGGGAGAGTGAAGCGAGCGCTCCGGGGAGGAGCGGGGACCCGGAGCGCTCGGCGTAACAATATTATTCAGTAACTGTATGGTGATATTATTCAGTAACTGTATGGTGATATTATTCAGTAACTGTATGGTGATATTATTCAGTAACTGTATGGTGGTATTATTCAGTAACTGTATGGTGATATTATTCAGTAACTGTATGGTGGTATTATTCAGTAACTGTATGGTGGTATTATTCAGTATTTGAACTGTATGGTGGTATTATTCAGTAACTGTATGGTGGTATTATTCAGTAACTGAACTGTATGGTGATATTATTCAGTAACTGTATGGTGGTATTATTCAGTAACTGCATGGTGATATTATTCAGTAACTGTATGGTGGTATTATTCAGTAACTGTATGGTGGTATTATTCAGTAACTGTATGGTGATATTATTCAGTAACTGGTGGTATTATTCAGTAACTGTATGGTGGGATTATTCAGTAACTGTATGGTGATATTATTCAGTAACTGTATGGTGGTATTATTCAGTAACTGTATGGTGGTATTATTCAGTAACTGTATGGTGGGATTATTCAGTAACTGTACGGTGGGGTTATTCAGTAACTGTATGGTGGTATTATTCAGTAACTGCATGGTGATATTATTCAGTAACTGTATGGTGGTATTATTCAGTAACTGTATGGTGATATTATTCAGTAACTGGTGGTATTATTCAGTAACTGTATGGTGGTATTATTCAGTAACTGTATGGTGGTATTATTCAGTAACTGTACGGTGGTATTATTCAGTAACTGTATGGTGGTATTATTCAGTAACTGTATGGTGATATTATTCAGTAACTGTATGGTGGTATTATTCAGTAACTGTATGGTGGGATTATTCAGTAACTGTACGGTGGGGTTATTCAGTAACTGTATGGTGATATTATTCAGTAACTGTATGGTGGTATTATTCAGTAACTGTATGGTGGTATTATTCAGTAACTGTATGGTGGGATTATTCAGTAACTGTACGGTGGGATTATTCAGTAACTGTATGGTGATATTATTCAGTAACTGTATGGTGGTATTATTCAGTAACTGTATGGTGGTATTCAGTAACTGTATGGTGATATTATTCAGTAACTGTATGGTGGGATAATTCAGTAACTGTATGGTGGTATTATTCAGTAACTGTATGGGGGTATTATTCAGTAACTGTATGGGGGTATTATTCAGTAACTATATGGTGGTATTATTCAGTAACTGTATGGTGGCATTATTCAGTAACTGTATGGGGGTATTATTCAGTAACTATATGGTGGTATTATTCAGTAACTGTATGGTGGTATTATTCAGTAACTGTATGGGGGTATTATTCAGTAACTATATGGTGGTATTATTCAGTAACTGTATGGGGGTATTATTCAGTAACTGGTGATATTATTCAGTAACTGTATGGTGGTATTATTCAGTAACTGTATGGTGGTAACTGAACTGTATGGTGGGATTATTCAGTAACTGTATGGGGGTATTATTCAGTAACTGTATGGTGGTATTATTCAGTAACTGTATGGTGGTATTATTCAGTAACTGTATGGTGGTATTATTCAGTAACTGTATGGGGGTATTATTCAGTAACTGTATGGTGGTATTATTCAGTAACTGTATGGTGGTATTATTCAGTAACTGGTGGTATTATTCAGTAACTGGTGGTATTATTCAGTAACTGTATGGTGGAATTATTCAGTAACTGTATGGTGGTATTATTCAGTAACTGTATGGTGGTATTATTCAGCAACTGTATTGGGGTATTATTCAGTAACTGGTGGTATTATTCAGTAACTGTATGGGGGTATTATTCAGTAACTGTATGGTGGGATTATTCAGTAACTGTATGGTGGTATTATTCAGTAACTGTATGGGGGTATTATTCAGTAACTGTATGGTGGTATTATTCAGTAACTGTATGGTGGTATTATTCAGTAACTGTATGGTGGTATTATTTAGTAACTGTATGGGGGTATTATTCAGTAACTGGTGGTATTATTCAGTAACTGTATGGGGGTATTATTCAGTAACTGTATGGTGGGATTATTCAGTAACTGTATGGTGGTATTATTCAGTAACTGTATGGTGGGATTATTCAGTAACTGTATGGTGGTATTATTCAGTAACTGTATGGTGGTATTATTCAGTAACTGTATGGTGGTATTATTCAGTAACTGTATGGTGGGATTATTCAGGAACTGTATGGTGGTATTCAGTAACTGTATGGGGGTATTATTCAGTAACTGGTGGTATTCAGTAACTGTATGGTGATATTATTCAGTAACTGTATGGTGGGATTATTCAGTCACTATGTGGCAGTAATATGTAGTCATGATATAGCAGTATTATGCAGTCACTATGTGGCGGTTTTATGTGGTCATGATTTGGCGATATTATTTGCCTGTGTATAGTGGTATTACACGGTTACTATATGACTGTATTATTTATCAGCGGTGTACAGCTAACACTTTGTATCTTCCGGAGGCCGCGGCGCTTCATACTCCCTAACTTTCTTCTCACTTTTACCAATGAGACGAAATGCGTTCAGATGTTTTCGGTTCAGGACTTTGTACATTTCTGGTTTGAAGTTGCAAAATAATGATCCAAGAACAGACGCTGCGCCTTGCTTTCTGCCTCGCTTTCTGCCTCGCTTTCTGCTTCGCCTTTTTTCACCGCGGTTTAAACTTATCTTGGTCAATTTTAAAGGGAAACAAATTGTAATTAGACGTAACTAAGTAGATGGATCAGCAGATAAATTAATTAGGGAGACACAAAGTGCCGCCACTTTATTACGCTTCTCCACGGCGATGAGGCGGCTGCTACACTGACTCAAGGACGGAGAGATCTTAGGAGCTGACGCCCAGGATCCGGGTCCGCTGCCAGACATCCCATTACACTTAATAGTCACAATACTCACATATATGCTGGAACCTTCTTCAGCCATTCCTGAACTGCTCTATACAGACAACAGCCTTGTCACCCAACTTTCCACAGACCCTGAATTCTGTATGCATATAATCTCTTTGATCTTAGTCTTTACTGTGATTCTAAGATTCTATTCTAACCTAAGTTTTGCATTCTATTCATGAACCGGAAGGCTCTGGATGAACAATGCTATGAAAAACTACAGGACTGAGAGGACATGGACTGGAATGAACGAATCGGGGACCTCTTGAGTAGTTCTCCATTTTTCTTAATGTGTTCATATAAGACCACCATACAGTGCACATATAATACCACCATACAGCGTTTATAGAATACCCCCATACAGTGTACATATAATACCATCATCGAGTACTCATATAATACCACCATACAGTGTTTATGGAATACCACCCTAGAGTGCACATATAATACCATCATACAGTTCTCATATAATAACACCATATAGTGCACATATAATACCATCATACAGTTCTCATATAATAACACCATACAGTGCACATATAATACCATCATACAGCGTTTATAGAATACCACCATACAGTGTACATATAATACCATCATACAGTACTCATATATTACCACCATACAGTGTACATATAATACCACCATAGAGTGCACATATAATACCATCATACAGTTCTCATATAATAACACCATACAGTGCACATATAATACCATCATACAGCGTTTATAGAATACCACCATACAGTGTACATATAATACCATCATACAGTACTCATATATTACCACCATACAGTGTACATATAATACCACCATACAGTGTACATATAATACCATCAGACAGTACTCATATATTACCATCATACAGTGTACATATAATACCACCATAGAGTGCACATATAATACCATCATACAGTTCTCATATAATAACACCATACAGTGTAGTACCACCATACAGCAGGGGCGAACACAGACAGCAGAGGGCCCCTGTGCAAAGAATGTGCCTGCCTCACCCCCCCCCCCCCCCCCCCCCAAAAAAAAAAAATTGCACTGCATCTCACATTAATCGGCAGCATTAGGTAGGCAGCAGTTCCCCCACATTAGGTAGCATAGTCCCCCCACCCCCCAACACACGCACAAAAAATACATAGAGATACACACACAGACGCACATAGAGATACACACACAGACACATCTAGAGATACACACACAGACGCACATAGAGATACACACACAGACACATCTAGAGATACACACACTTCCCTGATGAGTGACGTCACTTGTGCGACGTCCCTAGTCAGACCCGGGTCGGTTGGCTGCAGACTCACTGTCTAAAGTGCCCACTGCGCTATTATGCGCCGGGCCACTTTACAACAGTGAGCAGTGTCGGAGCAGTGGGTGGCGGGCCCCCTCACACGCTGGGCCCCTGGCTGCACAGGCGATATGTCCGCCCCTGCCATACAGTACTCATATAATACCACCATACAGTGTTTTTAGAATACCACCATAGAGTGCACATATAATACCATCATACAGTACTCATATAATACCACCATACAGTGTTTATATAGTACCACCATACAGTACTCATATAATACCACCATACAGTTCTCATATTATACCACCATACAGTGTTTATATAGTACCACCATATAGTTCTCATATAATACCACCATACAGTTCTCATATAATACCACCATACAGTTCTCATATAATACCACCATACAGTGTTTATATAGTACCACCATACAGTTCTCATACAATACCACCATACAGTTCTCATACAATACCACCATACAGTTCTCATATAATACCACCATACAGTGTTTATATAGTACCACCATACAGTTCTCATACAATACCACCATACAGTTCTCATATTATATCACCATACAGTACTCATATAATACCACCATACAGTGTTTTTAGAATACCACCATAGAGTGCACATATAGTACCATCATACAGTACTCGTATAATACCACCATACAGTGTTTATATAGTACCACCATACAGTTCTCATATTATATCACCATACAGTTCTCATATTATATCACCATACAGTTCTCATATTATACCACCATACAGTGTTTATATAGTACCACCATACAGTTCTCATATAATACCACCATACAGTTCTCATATTATATCACCATACAGTTCTCATATTATACCACCATACAGTGTTTTTAGAATACCACCATAGAGTGCACATATAATACCATCATACAGTACTCATATAATACCACCATACAGTGTTCATATAATAACACCACAAAATACTCATATAATACCACCATACAGTACTTCTATAATACCACCATACAGTACTTCTATAATACCACCATACAATACTTATATAATACCACCATACAATACTTATATAATACCCCCATATACGGTTCATATAGTACTACCATACAGTGTTCATTTAATACCACCATAAAATAATGATATAATACCACCATATAATAATTATATAATACCACCATATAATAATTATATAATACGACCATAAAATACTCATGTAATACCACCAAACAGTGTTCATATAATACCACTATACAATATTCATATAATACCACCATACAGTGTTCATATAGTACCACCATACAGTGCACATATAATACCATCCTACAGTACTCATAATAACACCATACAGTGCACATATAATACCATCCTACAGTACTCATAATAACACCATACAGTGCACATATAATACCATCCTACAGTGTTCATATAATACCACCATACAGTACTCATATAATACCATCATACAGCACTCATAATAACACCATACAGTGCACATATACCATCATACAGCACTCATAATAACACCATACAGTGCACATATACCATCATACAGTACTCATAATAACACCATACAGTGTACATATAATACCATCCTACAGTACTCATAATAACACCATACAGTGCACATATAATACCATTCTACAGTGTTCATATGATACCACCATACAGTACTCATATAATACCATCATACAGCACTCATAATAACACCATACAGTGCACATATACCATCATACAGCACTCATAATAACACCATACAGTGCACATATAATACCATCCTACAGTACTCATAATAACACCATACAGTGTACATATAATACCATCCTACAGTACTCATAATAACACCATACAGTGCACATATAATACCATTCTACAGTGTTCATATAATACCACCATACAGTACTCATATAATACCATCATACAGCACTCATAATAACACCATACAGTGCACATATACCATCATACAGCACTCATAATAACACCATACAGTGCACATATACCATCATACAGTACTCATAATAACACCATACAGTGTACATATAATACCATCCTACAGTGTTCATATAATAACACCATAAAATGCTCATATACTACAACCATACCATTCTCCTATAATACCACCATACAGTGTGCATATAATACCACCAACGTGGGCACTGTATAGTGATATTATTCCATTACTATATGGTGATAATATCTGAGCACTGTATGGGGGTATTGTTTGGACGCTGTGCTTTATGCTCCGGGCCTCCTATATTAGGACAGCCTTCCCCTGATCAGACGCCTAATGATTCATATGTATATTAGATCATTTAGGATCATATATCTCCGCCCGGGCCCCTTATAGCGGTCATATCCCCTCCGCCCCCCTCACCGCTCACTTCTGGGGCCTTTGTCTATAAAGTGATTACGTTGGTCAGAAATCACGTCTGGATCGGCCATAAGAGTGTGATGAAGAGCTGAGCTCCCGGCTCCTGTGTCTGGAGGAGCTAGATTTCTTCAGTAATTGTTGAGCATGATAAGGACACATCCTTGCGAGTGCTGTGTGAAAGACAATCAGCCTAAGATGTCATTAAGGCGCGGACGGTGACATTGTGTCTTCGCGCCGAGGATAAACCGCCTTCCAGCTCTATTATAGCACAGCACATTAGCGCTGTCATTGCCACAACGGATGTTCCACTAGATCCATCTACAATCACACACTTGTCTGTTTGTTCATGGCAATGTCAGACAAGCTATCATATCCGCGCGCCGCCATCAACGCCAACGCCATCATTTCACCCAGGCCAATTAGCGCGGACTGAAGAGTAACTGGCGAATTAACACATTAAAAGACAATTTGCCATCGACAGAATTTTCTAGAATCACCACTTAGAGGACATAAAGGAAACTGCGCAACACGTGGCGAGCTGAGGCCGCGACCGAATTTACACTGGGACCGCATGGAGACTTTTTGTAACGTAACTTTATGGTTCAGGGTCGGGTCTCCAAACCAGGGTGCCTCCAGCTGTTGCAAAACTACAACTCCCAGCATGCCTGGACAGCCTTCGGCTGTCCAGGCATGCTGGGAGTTGTAGTTTTGCAACAGCTGGAGGCACCATGGTTGGGAAACACTGGTCCAGGGCATTAAAGGGGCACTCCGGTCGAAAACTTTTTTTTTTTTTAATGAACTGGCGCTATAAAGTTAAACAGATTTGTAAATGAATTCTATTTAAAAAATCTTTATCCTTCCAGTACTTATTAGCAGCTGTATGCTACAGAGGAAATTCTTTGATTTTTGAATTTCTTTTTTGTCTTGTCCACAGTGCCCTCTGTCCGAGTCAGGAACTGTCCAGAGCAGCATAGGTTTGCTATAAGGATTTTCTCCTGCTCTGGACAGTTCCTGATACGGGCATCAGGTGTCAGCAGAGAGCACTGTGGACAAGACAAAAAAGAAATTCAACAATAAGAGAATTTCCCCTGTAGCATACAGCTGCTAAAAAGTACTGGAAGGATTAAGATTTTTAAATAGAAGTCATTTACAAATCTGTTTAACTTTCTGGAGCCAGTTGATTAAAAAAATATATATATATATGTTTTCCACCGGAGGACCCCTTTAATTTTTTTCATCCTGAAAAAACTTAAGTCTCCTCTATAATCCAGGCTAATAAATGGTTAAAAATCAGGGGCCGCCCATCGCTCTGGGGCGCGACACATTGTACAGGTGTACATGGATGGAGCAGCATAGATGTTACCGCCACATAATAAAAAGATTTATTTACTTATTTATTTATTTATTCATGTTATTTATTTATTTATGTTATTTATTTATTATTTCTTTGCATTTTTTCGGCCTTGCAACTTTGTAACATTTTGAAACACAACTGAAAATCCGAATGTGTGTCACAGAGAATTGCTGCAGTTTTGCCTTTTAGTCATTCACCAAAACTATTTCATAAAATCATCTGCAATTCAAATTGCTATAGTTTTTGGTTTTTGTTTTAAAAAAATAAAATCTTCTTTTGCTGCATTTCAAATTACAACAAAACACAAAAAAAAAAATAAAAGAATGAGGGACAAATGCACAATGGAAACCCGGGCTGAAGGCAGACTGAACCAGTAGATTACAGATATAATGGATCAATACAATACTATACTTTTTCACTGATCTGTTTGAGCAATCAAATGATGTTTAGCTCACAGAGCATTGTCTAGACTGGATACAATTGTATCACTTCTCAGCAGAGAACAGGACGAGCTATGTACAATGTATCAGTCTGGGGTCCAGGATGTTTAGCTCACAGAGCATTGTCTAGACTGAATACAATTGTATCACTTCTCAGCTGGGAGCAGGACTAGCTATGTACAATGTATCAGTCTGGGGTCCAGGATGTTTAGCTCACAGAGCATTGTCTAGACTGGATACAATTGTATCACTTCTCAGCTGAGAGCAGGACTAGCTATGTACAATGTATCAGTCTGGGGTCCAGGATGTTTAGCTCACAGAGCATTGTCTAGACTGAATACAATTGTATCACTTCTCAGCTGAGAGCAGGACTAGCTATGTACAATGTATCAGTCTGGGGTCCAGGATGTTTAGCTCACAGAGCATTGTCTAGACTGGATACAATTGTATCACTTCTCAGCTGAGGGCAGGACTAGCTATGTACAATGTATCAGTCTGGAGTCCAGGATGTTTAGCTCACAGAGCATTGTCTAGACTGAATACAATTGTATCACTTCTCAGCTGAGGGCAGGACTAGCTATGTACAATGTATCAGTCTGGGGTCCAGGATGTTTAGCTCACAGAGCATTGTCTAGACTGGATACAATTGTATCACTTCTCAGCTGAGAGCAGAACTAGCTATGTACAATGTATCAGTCTGGAGTCCAGGATGTTTAGCTCACAGAGCATTGTCTAGATTGGATGCATTTTTAACAAATCTTAAAGCCTTGAGCCTTAAAGGAGAACTACAGGATTGAAAATGCTATCCCCTATCCTAAGGATAGGGGATAAGTTTCAGCTCGCGGGGGGTCCGACCGCTGGGGCCCCCCACGATCTCCCGTACGGGGCCGCGGCTCTCTGCATAGAAAGCGCGTGTCGCCCACTGCACGAGGCGGGAGCTGACAATGCGCCCTCCATTTACTGCTATGGGAGAGCAGTGTATGGAGGGGGTGTGTCGGCCGCTTCTTCGTGCGGTGGTCAACACGCACTCTCTAACCAGAGAGCCGGGGCCCCGTACGGGAGATCGCGGGGGGCATCAGCGGTCGGACCCCCAGCGATCTGAAACTTATCCCCTATCCTTAGGATAGGGGATACATTTTTCAATCCCGTAGTTCTCCTTTAAGGTCTGTGAAGGTTTCTCCATCTTCTGAAAGTAGCAATAATCTTTATAACTTTAAGGAAATAAACACAAAGCAAAAAATGTAATAAACCATGTTAGTAAAATTTCCGGTTTATAAAATTTGCTAATTTTGGTGCAATCTACATTTTCCAACCAGGATGTTTCTAGCTGTTGCAAAACTACAACTCCCAGCAGGCCTAGACAGCCAAAGGCTGCCCAGGCATGCTGGGAGTTGTATATTTGCAACAGCTGGAGGCACCCTAGTTGAGAAACACTGCCGACTGGGAACAAAAATAACTTATTCGACCAATACGAGATGAAATAAAAAAAATATAGCTGCGTGCACATTGAGGGCGACGAGAAGTGAACAGAGCGGCGCCCCCCATCTCACTCTCTTATCTCTCTGTACAGGGTCTCCGCAGTCTCACCGCCGGCGCCGCCATCACTCGCCTTTATACATTTTGTATCATCCCCAAATCACTTTTCGCACAGAAGAATCTCCGAGCGAGAACAACTTCTCATTTTGCTGATTTCTCTGTTGATAATTTATGAATAAAGAGAATCTGATGGAACATCTGACGGATCCGACACCACAGAGAACTTCAAACCTGATGCGAAGCTGCGACACATAAAGCTACATATACCAGTAAATAATGAGATGCAGCAGAGCCGACCACGCGCTCTGTACAGAACTATAAAGAGACATGAAAAGTGACCCGCAGAGACGCCTCACAGACCCCTACAATGCTGGAGCCGCCATGTGTCACCCTGAGGACCACGTCGTAGATTAACACTGAATAAATTAGGAAAAGGTGCGCCGGCCCTTTAATGAGAGCTCATTTAGGTGGCCAGTTTGATGTGCTGAAGAGAAGTATACACCCAGTATGATGATTAGTGTTGAGCGGCATAGGCCATATTCGAATTCGCGAATATTCGCGAATATATGGACGAATATTCGTCATATATTCGCGAATATTCGCATATTCGTTATTTTCTCGTTTTATTTTCGCATATGCGAAAATACGCATATACGAAAATCAACATATGTGAATATTAGCATATTCAAAATTAACATACGCGAAAATTCGCATATGCGAAAATTAGCATATGCTAATTTTCGCACGCCAGTCTCACACAGTAGTATTACAGCCTTCTTTACACTACACAAGCTGGAAGCAGAGAGGGATGATCACTGTGATGTGTACTGTGAAAAAAAAAAAAAAAAAAAAACGAATATTCATAATTACGAATATATAGCGCTATATTCGCGAAATTCGCGAATTCGCGAATATGCGATATTCGCGAATAATATTCGAATTGAGAATATTCGTGAGCAACACTAATGATGATCCCACCACCATGTGTCACTGTGGGGATGGTGTGCTCAGGGTGATGGGCAGTGTTGGGTTATGATGGTGTGCTCAGGGTGATGAGCAGTGTTGGGTTATGATGGTGTGCTCAGGGTGATGGACAGTGTTGGGTTATGATGGTGTGCTCAGGGTGATGGACAGTGTTGGGTTATGATGGTGTGCTCAGGGTGATGGGCAGTGTTGGGTTATGATGGTGTGCTCAGGGTGATGGGCAGTGTTGGGTTATGATGGTGTGCTCAGGGTGATGGGCAGTGTTGGGTTATGATGGTGTGCTCAGGGTGATGGGTAGTGTTGGGCTATGATGCTCAGGGTGATGGACAGTGTTGGGGAGTTATTATGCTCAGGGTGATGGGTAGTGTTGGGTTATGATGCTCAGGGTGATGGACAGTGTTGGGGAGTTATTATGCTCAGGGTGATGGGCAGTGTTGGGTTATGATGGTGTGCTCAGGGTGATGGGCAGTGTTGGGTTATGATGGTGTGCTCAGGGTGATGAGCAGTGTTGGGTTATGATGGTGTGCTCAGGGTGATGGGTAGTGTTGGGTTATGATGCTCAGGGTGATGGGTAGTGTTGGGTTATGATGGTGTGCTCAGGGTGATGGGCAGTGTTGGGTTATGATGGTGTGCTCAGGGTGATGAGCAGTGTTGGGTTATGATGGTGTGCTCAGGGTGATGGGCAGTGTTGGGTTATGATGGTGTGCTCAGGGTGATGGGTAGTGTTGGGTTATGATGCTCAGGGTGATGGACAGTGTTGGGGAGTTATTATGCTCAGGGTGATGGGTAGTGTTGGGTTATGATGCTCAGGGTGATGGGCAGTGTTGGGTTATGATCGTGTGCTCAGGGTGATGGGTAGTGTTGGGTTATGATGGTGTGGTCAGGGTGATGGGCAGTGTTGGGGAGTTATTATGCTCAGGGTGATGGGCAGTGTTGGGTTATGATGGTGTGCTCAGGGTGATGGGCAGTGTTGGGTTATGATGGTGTGCTCAGGGTGATGGGCAGTGTTGGGTTATGATGCTCAGGGTGATGGGCAGTGTTGGGTTATGATGGTGTGCTCAGGGTGATGGGCAGTGTTGGGTTATGATGCTCAGGGTGATGGGCAGTGTTGGGTTATGATGCTCAGGGTGATGGACAGTGTTGGGTTATGAGGCTCAGGGTGATGGGCAGTGTTGGGTTATGATGGTGTGCTCAGGGTGATGGGCAGTGTTGGGTTATGATGGTGTGCTTAGGGTGATGGGCAGTGTTGGGTTATGATGGTGTGCTCAGGGTGATGGGCAGTGTTGGGTTATGATGCTCAGGGTGATGGGCAGTGTTGGGTTATGATGGTGTGCTCAGGGTGATGGGCAGTGTTGGGTTATGATGCTCAGGGTGATGGGCAGTGTTGGGTTATGATGCTCAGGGCGATGGGCAGTGTTGGCTTATGATTCTCAGAGTGATGGGTAGTGTTGGGTTATGATGGTGTGCTCAGGGTGATGGGCAGTGTTGGGTTATGATGCTCAGGGCGATGGGCAGTGTTGGCTTATGATTCTCAGAGTGATGGGCAGTGTTGGGTTATGATGGTGTGCTCAGGGTGATGGGTAGTGTTGGGTTATGATGCTCAGGGTGATGGGCAGTGTTGGGTTATGTTTACTGTGTCTCCTACTTATTTATTTATTTATTTTATATAGCGCCTACAGATTCCGCAGCGCTTACAATTATGGGGTACAAACAAAGACAAGTATCAGACATAATATTACACAATAATATTACGTGGCTTGTGGCAAACCCCAACTGCTATCTGTTCAGTAATGCTCTCTGACAAACTCTGAGGCCTTCACAGTACAGGTGTATTTGTAACCAGATTAAAATGCAGACACTGGACCCTATGTACTAATTATGTGACTTGTGAAGGCAATTGGTGCATTCGATCTTTCTTAGGGGTAAAATTTCCCCAAGCCCCTCACCACCGCTATCCGATGATGGACTATTCTGTGTTGGTCCATTACATAAAATCACAATAAAATACATCTTATGGAAGTCTATGCTGGGTGAGGGTGATTACTCCATGACTTATATATAGGGTAAAGGGTACCCTATAAAGTTTTCCTTTCATATTCGCCATTGAACATTATTTTTTATACAGAGCTCCAAACCTGCTGCATAGATGAAATGATAAAATGGTGTCTTTCTGCGGCCTCCACCAGGGGGAGCTCAGGCACAGACTGCAGACTGTGTATGCATTGAACTCAGTCATAAAACCTCTCGGCTCCCCTATTAGTGTCTGCAGTCTCCCAGAATTCTCTGCCTCCTATACTGATATATGGTGGATTTTAGATGTGGATATATAAAGATGTCGGCTATATATATATCACTTATTGATTCCCTATAAGCTGCCTCCTCATTGGTCGGAGAGTTTGACGTCTCCAGGGGGTTCTGCTCAGTGTTCTCGAGCAGAATTATAATCAGCGTCACTATTTTCCCGCATCCTCTGCTCCCTCCATCTTTCTTGTTATTGTGTCACTTACAGCATGCTGAGAATGATAAGGAGCCCCCCGCCCTCCCCCTCAAGGTCAATAGATTCAGTCCAAGGTCAAGTGAAGAAGCGGCAGCATAAATCCTGTGTCCTCCGGTCCCGCTCTGATGGTGTATACACTGTATCCGTGTTCTGGCTATAATTACTGGATTTGCCGATGCATCGGTCGTATTTATTTACTTTAATGTGTTATTGATTAGGTAAATGCCGGGAATCGATGCAAATTATAAATTGGTTGGGTAAAGCGCTGTGTGGATTGTTCTCTGGGAAAGTCGATGCAGCCTCAGTCCATTATAATCAGCAGCGGGGGGAGGCTGGATACCTTACAGTGAGGCCTGACTATAATAATAGGGTCCTGGAGATTATAAGGGGGTCACATGACTGCCACAGGTCCATGAAATATGTAAAAATAACTAACATGATGCATGATCTCCCACAAATTCAGCTGGGAACAACAAGAGAGTCATATAGGATGTGCAGACACATAATCACATGATCACATCACAAGATCACCACACCCCTCTCCTGTAATACTCTGTGCTGCTGTGGACTCTGCTCCTTCCACTATGTAACCATCATCCTTTATCAACACTTCTCCTGAAAAAAAAGTACAATGCCATAAAACTGCACTGAATATTCAAGAGCTTCACAGCAATGCAGCTCACATTAATCTGCAGCATCGTTTCCCCACATTAGGCAGCATAGTTTCCCCACATTAGGTAGTAGTTTCCCCACATTAGGTAGAATAGATTCCCAACATTAGGTAGCTGTTTCCCCACATTAGGTAGCATAGTTCCCCAACATTAGGTAGCCGTTTCCCCATATTAGGTAGCATAGTTTCCCCACATTAGGTAGCATAGTTCCCCAACATTAGGTAGCAGTTTCCCCATATTAGGTAGCATAGTTTCCCCATATTATGTAGCATAGTTTCCCCACATTAGGTAGCATAGTATCCCTACATTAGGTAGCAGTTTCTCCATATTAGGTAGCTTACTTTCCCCACATTAGGTAGCATAGTTTCCCCACATTGAGTAGCAATTTCCCCATACTAGGTAACAGTTTCTGAACATTAGGTAGCATAGTTTCCCCACATTAGGTATCATAGTTTCCCCACATTAGGTAGCATAATTTCCCCACATTAGGTAGCATAGTTTCCCCACATTAGGTAGCATAGTTTCCCCACATTAGGTAGCATAGTTTCCCCACATTTGGTAGCATAGTTTCCCCACATTAGGTAGCATAGTTTCCCCACATTAGGTAGCATAGTTTCCCCATATTAGGTAGTATAGTTTGCCCACATTAGGTAGCATAGTTTGCCCACATTAGATAGCATAGTTTCCCTACATTAGGTAGCATAGTATCCCCACATTAGGTAGCAGTTACCCCACATTAAGTAGCATATTATCCCCACATTAGGTAGCAGTTTCTCCACAATAGGTAGCATAGTTTCCCCACATTAGGTAGTAGTTTCCCCACATTAGGTAGCATGGTTTCCCCACATTAGGTAGCAGTTACCCCACATTAGATAGCATAGTATCCCTACATTAGGTAGCAGTTTCCCAATATTAGGTAGCTTACTTTCCCCCACATTAGGTAGCATAGTTTCCCCACATTAGGTAGCATAGTTTCCCCACATTGGGTAGCAATTTCCCCATATTAGGTAACATAGTTTCCGAACATTAGGTAGAATAGTTTCCCCACATTAGGTATCATAGTTTCCCCACATTAGGTAGCATAGTTTCCCCACATGTGGTAGCATAGTTTTCCCATATTAGGTAGCATAGTTTCGCCACATTAGGTAGCATAGTTTCCCCACATTAGGTAGTATAGTGTCCCCACATTAGGTAGCAGTTACCCCACATTAAGTAGCATATTATCCCCACATTAGGTAGAAGTTACCCCACATTAAGTAGCATATTATGCCCACATTAGGTAGCAGTTTCTCCACATTAGGTAGTATAGTTTCCCCACATTAGGTAGCAGTTTCCCCATATTAGGTAGCTTACTCCCCCCCATTAGGTAGCATAGTTTCCCCACATTAGGTAGCATAGTTTCCCAACATTGGGTAGCAATTTCCCCATATTAGGTAACATAGTTTCCCCACATTAGGTAGCATAGTCTCCCCACATTAGGTAGCATAGTTTCCGAACATTAGGTAGCATAGTTTCCCCATATTAGGTAGCATAGGTTCCCAACATTAGGTAGTATAGATTCACCACATTAGGTAGTATAGATTCCCCACATGAGGTAGCATAAATTCCCCACATTAGGTAGCATAGTTTGCTCACATTAGGTAGCATAGTTTCTCCACATTAGGTAGCATAGTTTCCCCACATTAGGTAGCAAAGTTTCACCACATTAGGTAGCAGTTTCCGCCTGGGACCAATGGTCCCACTGGGTCCCATGGTAAAGCAAGCCCTGCCCGTGCTCCCACTACTATGTAAGTCCCAATCAGTATTTTCCCACATGGACAGTATGCTCCTCCTAAAAATTATCTGTGCTGCTGTAAGCCTTGCTCCTTCTATTATCTATCTCTTAGTCTGTAACCTGTTCCAGCTGCAGCAGACTCCACTCCTAAAATCCTCTGTGCTGCTGTTCAGGATCCTGATCTTTCTGCTATCTATAACCCCTGACACTCTGCACTCCCCACACTTAGAGAATGTAACATTATCCCCAAACCCAGATATGACTCTGAAAAACAGCTGAACTCTTTGCTCCATGATACGACTGTACATGAGAGGAGTTGTTCTGAAGTACCAAATTATTCTTCACCAGATCCAGGAAAGTAAAAAAAAAATCTGAAATGATCTTGAAATTTCCTTTTCTAGACCAAGTTTCAGAACAAGTCTGAAAAGGAAAAAAATTCTGAAGCTCATTGATAGAGAAAATGACTCCAACAAGAGCCGGCACTTGTATTAATGATAATCCAACCCAGAGTGCAGCAGAAGATGATGGTTGTTCCCAGTCAGCTGTGTGTGTGAATAGAGAATGTCCAACACAAGAAAGGAAGGAGACAGGAGTCAATGTCTGGGAAGACCTGTAAGAAATCACTTAATGAAATGAGGTTTATATATAGAAAAGACAAAGGAAAACCAGAACCAACACCTAAACCGAAGAGAAGAAGGAACCAAAGAGAAAAGTCCTGGAGGGTGAGGAAAGTGATATCACCGATCAGTCACTGATCAGCAGAGAAGACGATGGTAACTTCTGCCTACACTTTATACCATGTACATTACTGTACTCAGGATTATATTTCATTTATTATATCTGATCTTACAATCTGATCCAGTAAGAGGGGGAAATCTTACATTTTGGTAATCCAGGCGGGATGTTGGATACAGATGATGGTATAAATATTATATACAGTTTACAATGTAGCAAAGAACATTTCTTGAGAAGAATTGTAAGGTCAGGGATACTAAGGGACATCGGGTGACAAAAGGGGAATCAGTCAGTGATCTGCATCAGCCGAGGAGATGACGAGACCTTCTGTCTGATGCAACCTATAAAGGAGAAGCCTGAAGAAAAGAGTCACATCTCCATCATGTCTGACATGTACAGGACCCATCACCTCCGCAGTCACAGGGGGACACACATTGTGGGGGCTTCTCTTATTCCATCCATACACAATAGGTTCGGTGATGATGACGTCATTGCCAGTCTGTGTCCCCCATAGGATTAATAAACTCCTTGCTTAGAATACTGTGTACTGCTGGGCCCTTCTACTATATTACTCTCACCCTGTGACCTCCTACAAGACCTGCGCACTGCTGGGCCCTTCTACTATATAACTATCACCCTGTGACCTCCTACAAGACCTGCGCACTGCTGGGCCCATCTACTATATAACTCTCACCCTGTGACCTCCTACAAGATCTGCACACTGCTGGGCCCTTCTAGTATGTAACTATCACACTGTGACCTCCTACAAGACCTGCGCACTGCTGGGCCCTTCTACTATATAACTCTCACCCTGTGACCTCCTACAAGATATGCACACTGCTGGGCCCTTCTACTATGTAACTATCACACTGTGACCTCCTACAAGACCTGCGCACTCCTCTCCTAGTTACAAGAAGAGAGGATAGACGAAAGAAAGTAACACGTCTGCAGAATCAGACTACACAAGGTTTGTTTGTAGTCTGTAACCACGGAGACAATAAAAACTATTTTTTTCATCAAGACTGTTAGAATTTGAATACATTGAGCAATATAGAATTTCAGAAGTGGAAATAGAACAGTGTTTTCCAACTGCAGATGTCCAGGCATGCTGGGAGTTGCAGTTTTGAAACAGCTGGAGGCACTCTGTTGGAAAAGACTGACATAGAACATGGAAAATACACTGTTACTCATGAATCAGGAGGCACAGGATGAATAGAACTATAGTTTCATCCACTTCCAATAGGGGGCGCCATCTCGTCTTCTAGCTGCGCTGGCTTTGCTTCTATTACCCCCGCCCAATCCGTATACATTACAGAAGCGGCTAAAAGTTGAAAGTTCTCTCGTTCGGAGGCGTTCTGCCCCAAATCGGCCTAATTAAGTGAAAATTAAATTTTAGACAATGCCCTTGCTGCCAGCGCGCGGCTCCATCCATTAACACGTTAGTGTATTGAGCCGTGAGACGGCATTATGAATATCGACCCATTATGCAGCAGAGAATTAGACATTAGCCCTTTTTTAAACAATGAGAGATGAGATGTTTTCCGCCCGTCTGGAGGCTCTACGTCCCCCTTAATAGTGACAAAGACGAGGAGTAAATAGCCCCTCGCTGTGACCACTTAATCAATACGCGCCTGGCGCCTAATGTGGATTAGTAGAAGGAACGGGCCTCGTCCCGAAACGTTCCATAAATCACCGGGAACAACATCCTCCCCGGGGGGGGGGGGGGGGGGGAGAAGCGGAGAGACATCAAAAAAGTTTCAAAAAGTTGCGTAAGGATCCCAGTCAGATGACTACTAAGCTCCGCCCAGTGAGAACGAAGGGGGAGGAGGATCATTGGCAAACCGACAGGCTTCAAGGGATTGTCCTAGATCAGTAGTCTCCGAACTGTGGCTTTCCAGCAGTTGCAAAACTACAACTCCCAGCATGTCCAGAAAGCTCGAACTGCAGGAGACCCTAGGACAGTGTTTTCCAACCAGGGTGCCTCCAGCTGTTGCAAAACCACAACTCCCAGTATGCCCAGACAGGCAACAGCTGTCCGGGAGTTGTAGTTTTGCAACAGCTGAAGGCACCCTGGTTTACAAACATTGGAGTCAATTGTTCTTATGTATTTTGATGCATTGTAGCAAATAATTTGTTTTCAGAAGTCGACATGGAACAGTGTTTCCAAACCAGTGTGTCTCCAACTGTTACAAAACTACAACTCCCAGCGTGCCCGGACAGCAAAAGGCTGTCTGAGAATGCTGGGAGTTATAGCCTTGCCACAGCTGGAGGTCCACAGTTTGGAGACCACTGCCATATAGTTACGCCCCAATGGTCACTGTTATATCTGCCCCAGTTGTAGTTACAAAACTACAACTCCCAGCATGCCAGGACAGTCAAAGGTTCCTCCTATTATCAAACTCTCTGACCCACATGACCAACGCAAGTAAAGCATCTGCAGAATCAGACTACACAAGATTTGTAGTCTGTAACCATGGAGACACAAAATCATTTTTTATCATGACTGTTAGAATTTAGATGCATTGTAGTAATATAGAATTTATTTTCAGAAGCGACATAGACCGGTGTTTCCCAACCAGTGTGCCTCCAGCTGCTCCACAACTACAACTCCCAGCATGCCTGGATAGCCTCTAGATCTTGTTTCCTAGCCAGTGTGCCTCCAGCTGCTCCACAACTACAACTCCCAGCATGCCTGGATAGCCTCTAGATCTTGTTTCCTAGCCAGTGTGCCTCCAGCTGCTGAACAACTACAACTCCCAGCATGCCTGGACAGCCTTAGGTTCATGATTCCCAACCAGTGTGTCTCCAGCTGTTCCAAAACTACAACTCCCATCATGCCTGAACAGTCCAAGGTTAGTGTTTCCCAATCAATGTGCCTCCAGCTATTGCAAAACTACATGCTGCATGCTGAGAGTTGTAGTTTTGCAACAGCTGGATGCACACTGGCTGGGAAACACTGGAGTCAATGGCTCTTATCTACACTGATACATTGTAACAAATCCATTAGGACTAAGTAAGTTCTTCTATGATGGAGAATGTCACAATAATTCATTACTAAGGAAAAGACAAATAGTAACACAAAGTCTATTAGAAAGTGGCGGAAGTTCTCATGTGCCCAGTGATGGAGCTTTATTTACATAGGGGCCCCGTAATGACTGATATGGGCCCCCGGACCCCCAGATCCCCCATCAGCACCTGTTCTCCTCATCTGGATAGATGTAATTTGCGCGGTGCTGGATATTGATGGCGGCTCTTCCTGTTCCCTCCGTACACCTGGGAGCGCCGCGCGCCGGAATATTACGCTTTATTATCCAGGAGAGGTGACTGCGAGATTTTATTCATTAATATTTCTGTCAAGATCATTGTGCAGGATGGAGGGAAGGAACACGGAGCGACAATGAAAGGGGGCCGCCACAATCCTGCAGGTGATCTCCTGGAAACAGAGTGGAGCAATAGTCTGCAAACACATAAGGAGACCAGAGATGTAATAGTCTGCACAACAGATCAGTGTAAAGAGAGGAAAGAGCAATGTTCTGCAGATCTATAGAGGGGTCAGAGGTGTAATAATCTGCAGGATATATCACTATGTATCAGGAGGAGGAGAGGACAGAGCGATGTTCTGCAGATCTGTAGAGAAGTCAGAGGTGTAATAATCTGCAGGATATATCACTATGTATCAGGAGGTAGAGAGGACAGAGCGATGTTCTGCAGATCTGTAGAGCGGTCAGAGGTGTAATAATCTGCAGGATATATCACTATGTATCAGGAGGTAGAGAGGACAGAGCGATGTTCTGCAGATCTGTAGAGCGGTCAGAGGTGTAATAATCTGCAGGATAGATCACTAGGTATCAGGAGGTAGAGCGGACAGAGCGATGATCTGCAGCACACATCACTATGCATGTACATGTATCCTCTCAGACATTGTAGCAGACGGCCGTATTCTCCACCTGCCGCGCTCTGGTTTTATGATCTGGCGCGCTTGTTAGCGGTGCGGTCTGACATCGCTGTATTTATGTTTAGCATATTCCCAGTATAAATATTTATGCAGAATATTAAGTGCAGTCAATACCAGTACACTCCAAACTCAATAAAGCCGTGATTTACAGCGCGACGTTCTGCGGAGTGAAATACTGTAGAGCTCATTTTTTACTCTCTCTATGCTAAAAACGTAAACGGCGCAGCGTAAATGTCACCGTAATTGACATCTTTATAGGAGATTTTTTTGCTTGGCTTTTCAGAACTTTGATGAATGTTTTTGTTTTCATGAATGTAAATCATCAATTATTTAATATTGTTTTGTCTATCAATTTGGAGACGGCTTTAAATTTTTACAATAAATCAGCGTCGGTCAAAAAGCGAGCCAAGAACAGACGGCGAATCCGTGAAAAGCGCCAGGGTCCGGGGAGGATGAGGAGGAACATTGTATCTCTAAGATCCTAAATACATGAGCCCTGGGGGATCCGCAACCCCATCAAGAGCAGAAGTGTCAATCATCAGAGAAGACCCCAGTGCAACAATGTATTAAAGGAGTATTCTGAGATTGTGGAGGGTCTCAGCAACAGGACCCCGCCATCAGACATCTTATTCCCTAACCTTTGGATATAAGATGTCTATGGGTGGAGTACCCCTCTAATGGAAAAGGTGGGGGAAGGGGACATGGTAAAAAGGGAGAGGGGACAGGATAAAGAAGGGAAGGGGAAAGGGTAAAGAGAGGAGGAGAAAGGAAAAAGAGGGGGAGGGTAAAGAGGGGGAGGAAAAGGGTAAAGAGGGGGAGGAGACAGGGAAAAGAGGGGGAGGAGACAGAGAAAAGAGGGGGAGGGTAAAGAGGGGGAGGAGATAGGGAAAAGAGGGGGAGGGGAAAGAGGAATAAGGAAAGAGGGGGAGAGGAAAGGGGAAAGAGGGGGAGGAGAAAGGAAAAAGAGGGGAGGGGAAAGAGGAAGAAGGAAAGAGGGGGAAGGGAAAGGGTAAAGAAGGGGTGGAGACAGGAAACAGTGGGGGAGGAGACAGGGGAAAGAGGGGGAGGAGACAGAGAAAAGAGGGGGAGGAGATAGGGAAAAGAGGGGAAGGGGAAAGGGTAAAGAGGGGAGGAGAAAGGGTAAAGAGGGGGAGGAGACAGGGAAAAGAGGGGGAGGAGAAAGGAAAAAGAGGGGAGGGGAAAGAGGAAGAAGGAAAGAGGGGGAAGGGAAAGGGTAAAGAAGGGGTGGAGACAGGAAACAGTGGGGGAGGAGACAGGGGAAAGAGGGGGAGGAGATAGGGAAAAGAGGGGAAGGGGAAAGGGTAAAGAGGGGAGGAGAAAGGGTAAAGAGGGGGAGGAGACAGGGAAAAGAGGGGGAGGGGAAAGAGGAAGAAGGAAAGAGGGGGAGGGGAAAGGGTAAAGAGGGGGAGGAGAAAGGGAAAAGAGGGGGAGGGTAAAGGGTAAATAGGGGGAGGAGACAGGGAAAAGAGGGGGAGGAGATAGGGAAAAGAGGGGGAAAGTAAAGAGGGGGAGGAGAAAGGGTAAAGAGGGGGAGGAGACAGGGAAAAGAGGGGGAGGGTAAAGGGTAAATAGGGGGAGGAGACAGGGAAAAGAGGGGGAGGAGATAGGGAAAAGAGGGGGAAGGTAAAGAGGGGGAGGAGATAGGGAAAAGAGGGGGAGGGTAAAGGGTAAAGAGGGGGAGGAGACAGGGAAAAGAGGGGGAGTGGAAATAGGAAGAAGGAAAGAGGGGGAGGGGAAAGGGTAAAGAAGGGGGTGGAGACAGGAAACAGTGGGAAAGAGGGGGAGGGGAAAGCGTAAAGAGGGGGAGGAGACAGGGAAAAGAGGGGGAGGAGACAGTGGAAAGAGGAAGAAGGAAAGAGGGGGAGGGAAAAGGTTAAAGAGGGGGAGGAGACAGGGAAAAGTGGGGGAGGGGAAAGGGTAAAGAGGGGAAAGGGGATGGGGTAAGTAAAGGGAGGGGATCTACCTGTACAAAATAGTACAATATATATATAGTTATTGTGTTGCCACATTCTTCTTTCCCATTTTTGGATGGTGGGACAAACGAAAAATAAGACAGAGTGTATACAGAAGAGATAATGCCGGCACATACGGAAATAAGCGTGGAAATGAACGCAGACAATACACTGGTAGGTATACTTGGCAATGGGATCCGGTAGCGGTGGTGCTCAACCAATAGAGGCAAAATGTTCCAAAAGTAAAGAAACACAGAAGGCGGCACTCACCATGCAGGATGTCTTTTATTAACACTTTGGTGACAGGACGCCGGTCGCAGGCGGGGGAGTGGGGTGGAGGACGGGGCTGCCGGAACAAGTTGTTTCGTGTGCAAGCACCCCCCCCCCCCCCCCCACCCCCCGCCTGCGACCAGCGTCCGATCACCGAAGTGTGAATAAAAGAAGACATCCTGCATGGTGAGTGCCGCCTTCTGTGTTTCTTTACTTTTGGAAAAATAAAACAGTTTTCACTAAGCAAAATAACATCACGAATGTTTCCTATCCGTCTGATTATATCAAATCTTTTGTTGTTTTATTTTTAATACTTTTACATAATAAAAACACATATTAGTGACCACAGAGCAAGAGCCATAACATGTTTATCCTTCCATACTCGTAACATATGTTTTTTATTTATTTTTTGAGGGACCAGTTGTATTTATCATTATTGTCCTTTTAGGGTTCATGCTGTGTTTTATGTTGTGTTTTTCTATGTTTTGTTTCGTTTTTTGCTGTATTTTTTTGTTTGTTTGTCTATTTCTTCAGGAAAAGCTGTAGTTTTTATTGAAACCATATTCTAGGGCAGTGGTCTTTTAACCTGCGGACCTGCAGATGTTGCAAAACTACAACTCCCAGCATGCCCGGACAGCCAACGGCTGTCCGGGCATGCTGGGAGTTGTAGTTTTGCAACATCTGGAGGTCCGCAATTATGAGACGACTGTTCTAGGGTATATATATATATATATATATATATATATATATATAGCTTTTTTTTATTATTGTTGTGAAATACAGCAGATTTGGTTGTTTTTTTGTTTTTTGTTTTTGTTGGTTTATTATGACAAATCACCTTGTGAGATAAATAACAGGAATTTTATAGACTGTCTCATTATGGATGAAGTAAAACAATTGTATTTATTTACATTATATATATATATATATATATATATATATATATAAAAAAAGATTTTGTAATGAGAACTACAGATAGTTTTTTACTTACGATTTTACAACAGCATTTTATTGACTTTTTGTTACACTTTTTCACAGCAGGAGACTCCAACGTGTGATGGCTCCATTGATCACGAGACACCGTACGACCTGTGTGCCCAATCAAAACCAATGATATAGAAATATGTGAAATCTCAGGATTATCCACAGCACCGAATAAAGAAGAGAAGAAGCTTTTCTTACAAGATCCCCGTCTATGATCCAGAATGTGTATAAATCAGTGTAGATTGTGTCCCCCAACACAATGCCCCTCCATGTACCAAACCAATGTCTCAAGTAATTGTAACTCTCCATCCACTGAACTCATGTCTACAATATATCATATCATAGTGTTAAAGGGGTACTCCACCCACAGACATCTTATCTCCTATACTTTGGATAGGGGATAAAATGTCTGTGGGCAGAGAACCCCTTTAAAGTGCATGGTTCTATATACAGTAATTCACTACTTGTACAACCTGTACTGTTAAAATAACAATGGGACTCCAAGATGTAGACAGGATAGACGGGCGCTCGACAACCAGGTAGCAGGATAAAATGTTTAATCACCCATAATGCAACGCGTTTCACAGCACAGCTGCTTCATCATGAGGCCTGATGAAGCAGCTGTGCTGGGAAATGCGTTGCATTATGGGTGATTAAACATTTTATCCTGCTACCTGGTTGTCGAGCGCCCGTGTATCCTGTCTACATCTTGGCGTTCCACTGTTATTTTAGCTAACGAGACGAGGAGTGGCTGCTGACACCTCACTTATTCATTTTCTACATTGTTGCACTTGGTGGAGTGTAACTTACTGTGGTAAGAGCAATATCCACCTTTACCTATTTTTCTGTGCAAGAAACGGTATCACGCTATGGAGCGCTGTCAACCTGTACTGTTGGCACCAGGATTTCTGCATCAATGACAAAGGAAATGTGATCTCAAAGTCACAATTGTAGACAAACACGATACTAATTGAACACATGGAGTAAACATCCACAGGGCAGGGAGAAAAAGTAGATGAAGTATTTGGACTTCCCTGGATTTCTGCATTGATGACTAATATCAGGTGATCTGATTCTTCACAAAGGCTGCATTCACACCACGTTTTTGCAATACCGTTCCCGTATCAGGTTTTTGATTAAAAAACAAAACTGATTCCTCAAAACGGGACTAAACTGTATCAAAACGTGTGTACAAATTTTAACCCGTATGTGGTTTAAAAAATTATGTTTGGTTGAATCCGTTATTTAAGAAAAAAACGTATACGTTTTTAACTTTTCACTCCATGATGAATAAAGTTTCACTTGTTTGATTGAAATTCCAAGAAAGGAAACTGTGCAAAGTCACAAACCGTATGGTGAAAACCGGAGGGAACCGTACGCACATACAGTTCTGTACAGTTCCCATTGACTCCCATGTTAAAAAATGAACTTATACGGTTTAATATGTTTTTTTTACCCGGACTTAAGACCGTGGTAGGCTACGGTTTTGGGTACGGGAAAAAAACTGACAAAAGGATGCAAGACGGACGTAAGGATGCAAGACGGACACAACCTGATGCATCTTTTGGCATATGGTTTTCAATGGAGAGTCAATGCATGCGGTTTTCAATACGGTTCCGTACGGTTTTCACATAGAAAACGTATACGGGAACTGTATTGCAAAAACGTGGTGTGAATGCAGCCTGAGTCACAATTCTAGGCGAACACTATGTAACTAATCTAATAACATGAACAGTTTCGTCATTAATGTCATTTTGTTGAGCACATGAAGTAAACATCCAAAGGGCAGGGGAAAAAAGTAAGTGAACCTTTGTGTTAATGATTTCTAATTTGTAAAAAGTGTTTAAATGAAGATGAGATTGGAAGCATGGATTTTGCTCGGTTCAAAAGGTGAATTTTCTTGTTTCTACTGCTTTGGTGAGAGAGAAAAAAAAACACTGCAAAACAACATCTGACGTTACTGCAAATTGTGGTTATTGTATTTTGGTTTCTACAGGTAAGAGACATTTCCGAAATGTTAAAGGGATACTCCACTGCCCCATTTTGTTTTGAACGCTGGGTGCAGGCTGCAGGGGTCGTGATGTCAAGGCCACACCCCCTCATGAGGTCATGTCACACCCCCTCAATGCAAGTCTATGGGATGGGCGTGGCAGCTGCCACGCCCCCTCCCATAGACTTGCATTGAGGGGGTGTGACATGACCTCACTAGGGGCAACAAAAGGGGAACATGTGAAAACACATGCATTGTGTGAACCCGGCCTTACACAGGAGCTCTGACTGGTAAGGAAGGCACACAAAAACTTTTCACCCACAAACCTTTCTTTTTAAGAAAGACTGGTCAGTGTGAACTGCGCCTCACTGGGTCAACTTCCAGGGGACCTCAGAAGACATGTTATGGAAATGTATAAAGTGGAAAAAGGCGACAAAGTGAAACTCGTATCTGCAATGACCAGAAACGATTGGGGAAGGTGATCACTGCTGAAGGGGGATCTACAGATTATTATATCCAAGGCTTTAATTTATTTTCTACTTGCACTGTGGATGTTTGCTCAATGTGTTCAATAAAAAACATAAATGATACTACTTTCTGTGTGTTATTAGTTTATTAACATTGTGTTTGTGTATAATTATGAATGAGAGAACAATCCAATCACATTCAATAAGTCATCAATGCAGATACACTGGGAATTGTAAAGGATGCACTTATGTTTTCTCCCTGCCCTGTGGATGTTTACTTATTGTACTAAATAAATGACATGATCGGTGCAACGCAACTGTGTGTTATTAGTTTAGTAAAGTTGTGTAACACAGGGAATTCCAAATGATTATTAAAATTTTTCCTAAAAGTTTCGATATGAAAAAGAAAGAGCGAGAGGAATAGTAAGCACAGGACTGCATGATGCAGCCGGGCAATCTCTGTATTGGTTATCACGATATGTGTCCTGGTTGAGCAAATGAATTTGAGATAAATATATTTAAAAAGATTATATCACTTCCTCATTGTTTTCAAGAGCTCTGCTTGCTGTCAACCGATAGGAACCTTTACTGTTTACTTACAGGGATAGGAATCAGTCTGGTACGTGACAAAACAGAGCTATGGCAGCCATACCAGAGTGTTTCCCAACCAGTGTGCCTATGGCTGTAATTGAGCATATTGGGTAAACATCCACAGGGCAGGGAGAAAAAGTAGGTGAACTATTTAGAATTTCCTGGCTTTCTTCTATAAGGCTAGGTGTCAGGACCGACTGGGGGAGAAAAGGAGAGTGAGCCCTAAACTGACCCTAAAAACACTCTCCCTGCCTACTTGCCCATCCATACTAACCGATGGACCGACAACTGGGCACCGGTCCCTCCCTGCGCTAAAGTGCAGGGTTGTAAAAAGCACATAATAATACACAGTCGGTCACAAGCCAGAAACATTACAGGAAAATAGAACACTATAAATGCTGGACTCAGATAACTAACATAAACAGATAAAGTTCAGAGGACACAGATCAGTGAGTAAGCACAGATTACACTATAGACCTATGGTAAAGCACAGAGGAAACACTAATTCAGTGATCATGAACTCTATGATCAGTGCATGTACTAACAAACTCTAAAGATCAGATCAACCAAACAGGATATAAATATAGAACACTGTTCACACTGGACACAGATAACTAACAAACAGATTAGGTCCACAACACAAGACTGGAAAACGGATGAGTCAGCATAGACTCCAGGAACAAACAGGAATAAAAACTCAATCCCCCAGAAAACCTCTAGTAACAGGGGTATGTCTTGATACTAGAAGTCAATCTCCCAGAGTCCATCATGAAGCACTGAGATATCTTGTACTAATTCTCAATTCCCCAGAGTCCCATGAAAATGTAACAGGGATGTCTTGTTACAAAAACTCAGAAAAAGGATACAAGAAAACTCACAGTGTGAACAGCTACTTAGCAGAAAGGACATACTAATCCTAAAAACCAACTAATCAAACACAGATTAAAATCTACTATTAGCATATAACCATGGCTAAAAACCCAGAACCTCTCAAAGATAAATACAAAGTGCATGCTAAGGCAGAAATAGTAGCATTAAAGCACAAACAGACAAAGAGTGTTGCAATAACATCTTCATAGCAGCATGTCAATCACCAGCTCAGAACCTAGACTGAGCTGGAGATATCTAGACACAACCGCACAGCCATTGGGTGAAAGGATAAAAGCTTTAACTATTCCCTAGCCAGGAAACATCAAACTGTTCAGATACAACCTAAATCCAATGGCCTTGTCTGAACAAAACCAAGACAGACATAACACTAGGTTCACATTGCCTTTTGTATCTGACCCATTAAGGGTCCGATTGACTTTTTTTTTTTCTTGAGCCGATCAGACCCTGAAACGGGTGTCACGATGCCGGCTGGCAGGTAGTGGATCCTCTGTGCCAGAGAGGGATTGGCGTGGACCGTGCTAGTGGACCGGTTCTAAGCCACTACTGGTTTTCACCAGAGCCCGCCGCAAAGCGGGATGGTCTTGCTGCGGCGGTAGTGACCAGGTCGTATCCACTAGCAACGGCTCACCTCTCTGGCTGCTGAAGATAGGCGCGGTACAAGGGAGTAGGCAAAAGCAAGGTCGGACGTAGCAGAAGGTCGGGGCAGGCAGCAAGGATCGTAGTCAGGGGCAACGGCAGAAGGTCTGGAAACACAGGCAAGGAACACACAAGGAACGCTTTCACTGGCACTAAGGCAACAAGATCCGGCAAGGGAGTGCAGGGGAAGTGAGGAGATATAGGGAAGTGCACAGGTGAACACACTGATTGGAACCACTGCGCCAATCAGCGGCGCAGTGGCCCTTTAAATCGCAGAGACCCGGCGCGCGCGCGCCCTAGGGAGCGGGGCCGCGCGCGCCGGGACAGAACAGACGGAGAGCGAGTCAGGTAGGGGAGCCGGGGTGCGCATCGCGAGCGGGCGCAACCCGCATCGCGAATCGCATCCCGGCTGGCAGCGGAATCGCAGCGCCCCGGGTCAGAGGACGTGACCGGAGCGCTGCCGCGGGGAGAGTGAAGCGAGCGCTCCGGGGAGGAGCGGGGACCCGGAGCGCTCGGCGTAACAGTACCCCCCCCCTTGGGTCTCCCCCTCTTCTTAGAGCCTGAGAACCTGAGGAGCAGACTTTTGTCTAGGATGTTGTCCTCAGGTTCCCAGGATCTCTCTTCAGGACCACAACCCTCCCAGTCCACTAAAAAAAAATTTTTCCCTCTGACCTTTTTGGCAGCTAAAATTTCTTTGACCGAGAAGATGTCCGAGGAGCCGGAAACAGGAGTGGGAGGAACAGATTTGGGAGAAAAACGGTTGAGGATGAGTGGTTTGAGAAGAGAGACGTGAAAGGCATTAGGGATACGAAGAGAGGGAGGAAGAAGAAGTTTATAAGAGACAGGATTAATTTGACACAAAATTTTGAAAGGACCAAGATAGCGTGGTCCCAACTTGTAGCTAGGGACACGGAAGCGGACATATTTAGCGGAGAGCCATACCTTGTCTCCAGGGGAAAAAACGGGGGGAGCTCTTCTTTTCTTATCCGCGAACTTCTTCATGCGTGATGAAGCCTGTAAGAGAGAATTTTGGGTCTCTCTCCATATGATGGAAAGGTCACGAGAAATTTCATCCACAGCGGGCAGACCAGAGGGCAAGGGAGTAGGGAGGGGGGGAAGAGGGTGACGGCCGTACACCACGAAAAATGGGGATTTGGAGGAAGACTCAGAGACCCTGAAGTTATACGAGAATTCGGCCCATGGGAGGAGATCTGCCCAGTCATCCTGGCGGGAGGAAACAAAATGTCGCAAATAATCACCCAAGATCTGGTTAATCCTTTCTACTTGTCCATTGGACTGGGGATGATATGCAGAAGAAAAATTTAATTTAATCTTGAGTTGTTTACAGAGAGCCCTCCAGAATTTAGACACGAATTGGACGCCTCTATCCGAGACAATCTGCGTAGGCAACCCGTGAAGACGAAAAATGTGTACAAAAAATTGTTTAGCCAACTGAGGCGCAGAAGGAAGACCAGGAAGAGGGATGAAATGTGCCATTTTGGAGAATCGATCAACGACCACCCAAATAACAGTGTTGCCACGGGAAGGGGGTAAATCAGTAATAAAATCCATACCAATCAGAGACCAAGGCTGTTCGGGGACAGGCAGAGGATGAAGAAAACCAGCGGGCTTCTGGCGAGGAGTCTTATCCCGGGCACAGATAGTGCAGGCTCGCACAAAGTCCACAACATCCGTCTCCAGAGTCGGCCACCAATAGAAGCGGGAGATGAGTTGCACAGATTTCTTGATACCCGCATGACCTGCGAGATGGGAGGAGTGACCCCATTTGAGGATTCCGAGGCGTTGGCGAGGAGAAACAAAGGTCTTTCCTGGAGGAGTCTGCCTGATGGAGGCAGGAGAAGTGGAAATCAGGCAGTCAGGTGGAATGATGTGTTGCGGAGAGAGTTCAACTTCTGAGGCATCCGAGGAACGAGAGAGAGCATCGGCCCTAATGTTCTTATCGGCAGGACGAAAGTGAATCTCAAAATTAAATCGGGCAAAGAACAGAGACCACCGGGCCTGGCGAGGATTCAGCCGTTGGGCAGACTGGAGGTAGGAGAGGTTCTTGTGGTCGGTGTAGATAATAACAGGAGAACTTGATCCCTCCAGCAGATGCCTCCATTCCTCAAGTGCTAATTTAATGGCTAGAAGCTCTCGATCCCCGATGGAGTAGTTCCTCTCCGCTGGAGAGAAGGTCCTAGAGAAAAAACCACAAGTGACAGCATGCCCGGAAGAATTTTTTTGTAGAAGAACAGCTCCAGCTCCCACTGAGGAGGCATCAACCTCCAATAGGAAGGGTTTGGAAGGGTCAGGTCTGGAGAGGACGGGAGCCGAAGAAAAGGCAGACTTGAGTCGTTTAAAGGCGTCTTCTGCTTGAGGAGGCCAGGACTTGGGATCAGCATTTTTTTTGGTTAAAGCCACGATAGGAGCCACAATGGTAGAAAAATGTGGAATAAATTGCCTGTAATAATTGGCGAACCCCAAAAAGCGTTGGATAGCACGGAGTCCGGAGGGGCGTGGCCAATCTAAGACGGCAGAGAGTTTGTCTGGATCCATCTGTAGTCCCTGGCCAGAGACCAAATATCCTAGAAAAGGAAGAGATTGGCATTCAAACAGACATTTCTCAATTTTGGCATAGAGTTGGTTGTCACGAAGTCTCTGAAGAACCATACGGACATGCTGGCGGTGTTCTTCTAGATTGGCAGAAAAAATTAGGATATCGTCCAGATATACAACAACACAGGAGTATAACAGATCACGAAAAATTTCATTGACAAAGTCTTGGAAGACGGCAGGGGCGTTGCACAGTCCAAAGGGCATGACCAGATACTCAAAGTGTCCATCTCTGGTGTTAAATGCCGTTTTCCACTCGTCCCCCTCTCTGATGCGGATGAGGTTATAGGCGCCTCTTAAGTCCAATTTAGTGAAGATGTGGGCACCTTGGAGGCGATCAAAGAGTTCAGAGATGAGGGGTAAGGGGTAGCGGTTCTTAACCGTGATTTTATTAAGACCGCGGTAGTCAATGCAAGGACGTAGGGAGCCATCTTTTTTGGACACAAAGAAAAATCCGGCTCCGGCAGGAGAGGAGGATTTACGGATAAAGCCCTTCTTTAGATTCTCCTGGACGTATTCGGACATGGCAAGAGTCTCTGGGGCAGAGAGAGGATAAATTCTGCCCCGGGGTGGAGTAGTGCCCGGGAGGAGGTCGATAGGGCAATCATAAGGCCTGTGAGGAGGTAGAGTCTCAGCTTGTTTTTTGCAGAAAACATCCGCGAAGTCCATATAGGCCTTAGGGAGACCGGTTACTGGAGGAACCACAGAGTTACGGCAAGGGTTACTGGGAACCGGTTTTAGACAGTTCTTGGAACAAGAGGACCCCCAACTCTTGATCTCCCCAGTGGACCAATCCAGGGTAGGGGAATGAAGTTGAAGCCAGGGAAGTCCAAGGAGAATTTCCGAGGTGCAATTGGGGAGGACCAAAAGTTCAATCCTCTCATGATGAGATCCGATGCTCATAAGAAGGGGCTCCGTGCGGAAACGTATGGTACAGTCCAATCTTTCATTATTTATACAATTGATGTAGAGGGGTCTGGCGAGACTGGTCACCGGGATGTTGAACCTGTTGACGAGAGAGGCCAAAATAAAATTTCCTGCAGATCCAGAGTCCAAGAAGGCCACTGTAGAGAAGGAGAAGGCAGAGGCAGACATCCGCACAGGCACAGTAAGACGTGGAGAAGCAGAGTAGACATCAAGGACTGTCTCACCTTTGTGCGGAGTCAGCGTACGTCTTTCCAGGCGGGGAGGACGGATAGGACAATCTCTCAGGAAGTGTTCGGTACTAGCACAGTACAGGCAGAGGTTCTCCATACGGCGTCGTGTCCTCTCTTGAGGTGTCAGGCGAGACCGGTCGACCTGCATAGCCTCCACGGCGGGAGGCACAGGAACAGATTGCAGGGGACCAGAGGAGAGAGGAGCCGAGGAGAAGAAACGCCTCGTGCGAACAGAGTCCATATCTTGGCGGAGTTCCTGACGCCTTTCGGAAAAACGCATGTCAATGCGAGTGGCTAGGTGAATAAGTTCATGTAGATTAGCAGGAATTTCTCGTGCGGCCAGAACATCTTTAATGTTGCTGGATAGGCCTTTTTTGAAGGTCGCGCAGAGGGCCTCATTATTCCAGGACAATTCTGAAGCAAGAGTACGGAATTGTACGGCATACTCGCCAACGGAAGAATTACCCTGGACCAGGTTCAACAGGGCAGTCTCAGCAGAAGAGGCTCGGGCAGGTTCCTCAAAGACACTTCGGATTTCCGAGAAGAAGGAGTGTACAGAGGCAGTGACGGGGTCATTGCGGTCCCAGAGCGGTGTGGCCCATGACAGGGCTTTTCCGGACAGAAGGCTGACTACGAAAGCCACCTTAGACCTTTCAGTGGGAAACAGGTCCGACATCATCTCCAGATGCAGGGAACATTGGGAAAGAAAGCCACGGCAAAACTTAGAGTCCCCATCAAATTTATCCGGCAAGGATAAGCGTATCCCAGGAGCGGCCACTCGCTGCGGAGGAGGTGCAGGAGCTGGCGGAGGAGATGACTGCTGAAGCTGTGGTAGTAACTGTTGTAGCATAACGGTCAGTTGAGACAGCTGTTGGCCTTGTTGCGCTATCTGTTGTGACTGCTGGGCGACCACCGTGGTGAGGTCAGCGACAACTGGCAGAGGAACTTCAGCGGGATCCATTGCCGGATCTACTGTCACGATGCCGGCTGGCAGGTAGTGGATCCTCTGTGCCAGAGAGGGATTGGCGTGGACCGTGCTAGTGGACCGGTTCTAAGCCACTACTGGTTTTCACCAGAGCTCGCCGCAAAGCGGGATGGTCTTGCTGCGGCGGTAGTGACCAGGTCGTATCCACTAGCAACGGCTCACCTCTCTGGCTGCTGAAGATAGGCGCGGTACAAGGGAGTAGGCAAAAGCAAGGTCGGACGTAGCAGAAGGTCGGGGCAGGCAGCAAGGATCGTAGTCAGGGGCAACGGCAGAAGGTCTGGAAACACAGGCAAGGAACACACAAGGAACGCTTTCACTGGCACTAAGGCAACAAGATCCGGCAAGGGAGTGCAGGGGAAGTGAGGAGATATAGGGAAGTGCACAGGTGAACACACTGATTGGAACCACTGCGCCAATCAGCGGCGCAGTGGCCCTTTAAATCGCAGAGACCCGGCGCGCGCGCGCCCTAGGGAGCGGGGCCGCGCGCGCCGGGACAGAACAGACGGAGAGCGAGTCAGGTAGGGGAGCCGGGGTGCGCATCGCGAGCGGGCGCAACCCGCATCGCGAATCGCATCCCGGCTGGCAGCGGAATCGCAGCGCCCCGGGTCAGAGGACGTGACCGGAGCGCTGCCGCGGGGAGAGTGAAGCGAGCGCTCCGGGGAGGAGCGGGGACCCGGAGCGCTCGGCGTAACAACGGGTCAGGTGCAAACGGCTACTGCCGGGACCTGACCACCCCCATTTACTTGCATGGAGACCATTGATCAACCAGTAATTTTTCAGGAATTTAGTGGGGGGAAAAATAGTGCTTGCACCGTATTTTTCTCTGCTAAACTTGGCTGAACTGTTGACGGAGATCCACCTAATGGAGCCAAATGGCAGCGTGAATGAGGCTTAAGTCACAAATATAGGAAAACACAATGTAACTAACCTGATAACACACAGATAGTTAAATCATTTATGCCTTTTTATTGAGCACATCCAGTAAGCATTCACAGGGCAGGGAGAAAAAGTTACAACACTGAGCTCTGACAACCATACTTTCATGTTGTCTAAGCAGTGCCCACAGCCTTCAGCTGTCCAGGCATGCTGGGAGTTGTAGTTTTGCTGTCGAAACGCTGGTTGGAAAACACTGCTGTAACTGTAACAAGCCTTGCAGCTGTGTGTCCATCACATAAGGACGTATACAATTATGGTTATTATTAATTATTATTATTTTTCTTTTCTATTATTAAGTGACAGCAAGCAGAGGTCTTGAAAACTGGGACAAATTTATACATATATATTGTAAAGTGCTGCGGAATCTATTGGCGCTATATAAATAAAATTATACTTTTTTATTTTTATTATTTATAAAGTATATAGTAAAATTATGTAACTTAACATTATGCAAAAAATAAAAAACTTTCTATAAAAGTTGCTACAAAGAAATCAAACTTGCTACAGCTGGAATTTTTTAAGGTTACCCTTTATTTTTCCTGAAGAAACAGACGGGAAAGAGGGAAAGAGGATCCAATCCTGGGTAAACCCAAAAGGAGGAGGCAGAGGCCACCCACGTGGTGATCAAGAACGCGCATGCGTTCGAAACGCGTCCATAGGAGAGGTTTGCTGACCAGGTGAAGGTGGACGGTGTGTGCTCTGTATTTTAAAGAAAAGCTCAATAAAGGATCTACATTTTAAAGGCACTGCTGGACTACCTTTCTTCATTTACCTTGAGGCCATCCAAGACATAAACATGAAAAGCTTCTGAAAAGTCAAACACGATACTAAACTGTGTAATTGAGCGCATTGAGTAAACATCCACAGGGCAGGTAGTAATAGTTAAACTATTTGGAATTACCTGGATTTCTTCTCTTAGTCACAATTATAGGCAAAGGCAATGTAACTATCCTAATAGCACACAGACAGCTGAGCACATGAAGTAAACATCCACAGGGCAAGGGAGGGGGGGAGTAAATGGACTTTTGCTTTTTAGTGATTTCTAACTGGTGAAAAGTTACAAAACAGAGCTCTAACAACCATACTGTCATGGTTTCCAACCAGTGCACCTGTAACTGCTGCAAAACTATCCATTGGACAGAGGATATGGGGGGGGGGGGGGGGGGGGTATTTATCGATTTTGCCTGTTGACCGTTTCTTTTTACCTTTTTTTTTCTTTTTTACTTTGGTTTTCATGGACATGCACCAAATTTATCATTTGGTGCAAGTAGTTAGTAATTTTGGCTCAAATTATGAAATCAGCCGTTCACAGCGCCTTTTACACAGAATTTACCGCCACAGAGGACGCGTATTTTACCCCTTGTGCAGCCATTTCGGAGTCCCTCCCGCGGTATATCAGTAAGCGACGGGAGTTATTTTCTTTTGTGGGGTTTATAGTTACCATGTGAAATGGATTTTATTTTCAACTTGAGCAGTTTTTTTTTTTTTTGGTTACTTTATTGCAGTGGTCTTCAACCTGCGGACCTCCAGATGTTGCAAAACTACAATTCCCAGCATGCCCGGACAGCCGTTGGCTGTCCGGGCATGCTGGGAGTTGTAGTTATGCAACATCTGGAGGTCCGCAGGTTGGAGACCACTGTTTTAGTGCTTACCTTTCCTGAACCTGTGCGGCCATGTCCAATGCCGGCTCAACGGAGGGTGAAGGTCTCTCAGAGACAACTATGTCGCAGGATAGTATTGCGCAGCCCCGGAGGCGTCGCTGCTTTCACAAAAAAAAAATGTTTTAATTTATTTTGATGCCTTTACATTTTCTGACATTGTTAAGTGTGTTTTCCATGTGCAAAATTTCTTGGCGGTGATTTGCGCCCAAAAAAAACCCTAAAGGCGCAAAATTGCGCCAAAGATCGATCGGCGCAAATGATGAATTACTGACTAAAGTTAAAATCACACACACAGGACCCTTTGATTTTGAGAAAGTTGTAAAAATGACAGTGGAGAAGATACGCCAAGCTTTGGCGCAAAAAGACCCTGCGCCAAAGTATTGCGCCAAAGTTATGTGAAAAAAAAAAAACATAAATCCTTTGATAAATACCCCCCCCCCCCCCCCCCCTATCATGTTTTGGGGCGGAGTACTCCTTTAAGGTTACCATTTATTTCAACTGAAGAAACAGTCAGACGGGAAATAAATCCAATCCGGGTAAACGCTCTAATTATTAAACCACAATTATGTATCAAACAGATTGTTCTAAAAGTCAATAATGTCTCCACATAAAACAAGCAACGATGGAGAGAGAAGGGAGGAGGCAGAGTCCACCCAAGACATAAACATGAAAAACTTCCGAAAAGTCGCGGGATAGAAATATCATCACAGACTCACACTTTGTGCCGAAAGAGGAGAAAAAAAAATATCAGGAGGTTGTTACAAAGCAGCCATAAAATTATCAGTGGAGATTGTGGCTCTCTGGGGAAATTTAGTAAACATAAAGTCAATACCAGACATTTTGGGTTTATCGCTGGGAACACATTCAATTAGAATGAAATCCGAAAAAAAAAAAAGTGGCGAGTGTGTCTGTGAGCGGCCGCACCGCGTGCGAGGAGGAAGAATCCCATCTCGGCTGCTCCCCGGGGGGCAATTTACTAAATAAACCCTCAACTGTAAGAACCGATTCACAGGAAAATCTCCTCAACAAAACAACTCACAAAGTTCCCAAAACTTTCTCCAAGTCATTAAGTCTCTTTAGAGGAGCTGGGGGTCAGGACTCCAAATGTGTTTATTATCTGTGATAGATGCCTCAGGGGGGGGTAAATATATATATAAAATGTGTCTGGGGAACATAGTGTTAAGTGCCGGGGCGGGTAATTTACCGCTGTAACAATTCTCAGCAACATTTTGGGATATAAATCAGTCATCCTGCCAGTATTTTGGTTTTCTGCTGCGGTCCTATTAGCTCTCAGTGGAGTCCTGTCTGGCTGGGGGTCCGCACAGTTACTGAACCACTTCACCTGAACTATGATCAAATGTAATTATTAAAGGGGTATTCCATGGAAAAAAAAAATTTTATATATCAACTGGCTCCAGATTTGTAAATTACTTCTATTAAAAAATCTTAATCCTTTCAATAAATATCAGCTGCTGAAGTTGAGTTGTTGTTTTCTGTCTGGCAACAGTGCTCTCTGCTGACATCTCTGCTTGTCTCGGGAACTGCACAGAGTAGAAGAGGTTTGCTATGGGGATTTGCTTCTAAACTGGGCGTTTCCCGAGACAGGTGTCATCAGAGAGCACTGAGACAGAAAAGAACAACCCAACTTCAGCAGCTCATGAGTACTGAAAGGATTACGATTTTATAATAGAAGTCATTTACAAATCTGTACATTTCTGGAGCCAGTTGATATATAAAAAAATTTTTTTTCCATGGAATACCCCTTTAATAATTACATTTGATCATAGTTCAGGTGAAGTGGTTTAGTAACTGTGCGGACCCCCAGCCAGACAGGACTCCACTGAGAGCTAATAGGACCGCAGCAGAAAACCAAAATACTGGCAGGATGACTGATTTATATCCCAAAATGTTGCTGAGAATTGTTACAGCGGTAAATTACCCCCCGGCACTTAATACTACGTTCCCCAGACACATCGTATATTTACCCCCCCCCCCCCCCCAATGTGGAGTCCTGTCTGGCTGGGGGTCCGCACAGTTACTAAACCACTTCATCTGGACTATGAAAACAATATTAATTGGTTCCAAGACGACCATTGCATGTTGAGCACTATTTCCTATATACAGTGGTCCCTCAAGTTACAATATTAATTGGTTCCAAGACGACCATTGTATGTTGAGCACTATTTCCTATATACAGTAGTCCCTCAAGTTACAATATTAATTGGTTCCAAGACGACCATTGTATGTTGAAACCATTGTATGTTGGGAGCAGAACTCTATGGACACCTGGTAATTGGTTCTAAAGGCACCAAAATGTCATCCAAAAATAGGAAAAAGTGAGGATAAAAGAAAAATAAGTAGATAACTAATATAGATAAAGCAAATCCTTATATATAAAAGTAAGAAAGATCTGCTGGGAGCTGTAATCACTGTCTATTTCAGTGTTTTCCAACCACAGTGCCTCCAGCTGTTGCAAAACTACAACTCCTAGCATTCCCGGACAGCCAAAGCATGCTGGGAGTTGTAGTTTTGCAACAGCTGGAGGCACCCTCGTTGGGAAACACTGGTCTATGTAGAGGACAGGAGCTTCTTCAGGGTCCTGTACAGTACATGCAATGTCCTAAAAAAGTAAAATGGAGCCGTCCTTACTTGGTGTCTAAAGGAGCAGCTAACCCTGGTACAGGTAAAGTGTATAGAACATGTAATACCTCCCTGTACTGTAGGGGGCGCTACCAGACACCAGTCAGTGCATACACTTCAGTAATACAGGTAAAGAGTACCGAACATGTAATACCTCCCTGTACTGTAGGGGGCGCTACCAGACACCAGTCCGTGCATACACTTCAGTAATACAGGTACAGAGTACAGAACATGTAATACCTCCCTGTACTGTAGGGGGTGCTAACAGACACCAGTCCGTGCATACACTTCAGTAATACAGGTACAGAGTACAGAACATGTAATACCTCCCTGTACTGTAGGGGGTGCTAACAGACACCAGTCAGTGCATACACTTCAGTAAGACTGGGTTCACACTACGGTTTGTCATTACGGTTCCCGTATACGGCTGGAAGGAGGGGTGGGCAGGGCTTAATCGCGGCGCCCGCACTCAGCCATATAGGGAACCGTAGTTAATGTATGTCTATTAGGCAACCGGAGTGAACCGTAGCCTCCGGTCGGCTGCTTTTTCGGCCGTATGCGGTTTCCCGACCGCAGGCAAATTGTGGCCGACCACGTTTTTGCCTGCGGTCGGGAAACCGCATACGGCCGAAAAAGCAGCCGACCGGAGGCTGCGGTTCACTCCGGTTGGCTCATAGACATACATTAACTACGGTTCCCTATACGGCTGAGTGCGGGCGCCGCGATTAAGCCCCACCCACCCCTCCTCCCAGCCGTATACGGGAACCGTAATTACAAACCATAGTGTGAACCCAGCCTAATACAGGTAAAGAGTACCGAACATGTAATACCTCCCTGTACTGTAGGGGGCGCTACCAGACACCAGTCACTGCATACACTTCAGTAATACAGGTAAAGAGTACAGAACATGTAATATCTCCCTGTACTGTAGGGGGCGCTACCAGACACCAGTCAGTGCATACACTTCAGTAATACAGGTAAAGAGTACAGAACATGTAATACCTCCCTGTATTGTAGGGGGCGCTACCAGACACCGCTCTTATTGGATGATGGGATGGCATGCGCAGCGACGTGATGACGATGATGGAGAGCGCCGACGATGCAGGGGATCCCGAAGAGGACACGCCGGAGCCCCGAGGACAGGTAAGTGATCGTCAGCGGACCACGCGGGGCACCGTAAATGGCTATCCGGTGGCAGCTGAAGCAGTCTGCGCTGCCGGATAGCCGTTTATGTGATGGCGCCGACATATAAAAGCATCATATGTTGATGTGGCCTTCAACATGCGATGGCCTCTGAGAGTGATCATATGATGAAATGATTGTATGTCGGGGCCATCGTAGGTCGGGGGGGGGGTCACTGTACTCTTTATAAGTTGTACATCTTGGCAAAACATTAACCTTCCTAATATATGAAATAAGAAAATGTTATTTCCTTTTTATAGAAATCGTGGCTTATAAAAAAAAGACCACTAGAGGTCCCCATACCATCCAGAACATGATCCTGTCTGGCTGCAGGGTAGGACTAGCACTCCTCTGTGTTCACTTCTGTCCTATCAGATTGCAGCATGAAAACAGAAAGGAGGGGTTACAGATCAGCATGCAGTGATTGGACAAGGAGACTCAGCACAGCACAGCAGACTCAAGGAGGAGGAGGAGTCATGAACAGTAAGGACACACACCCTCCAGAGCACAGGATGACAAAGCAAGTGAGCAACAAATAGAAGGTATTTGTGAGAGAAATATAGGTGCTGGACATATAAAATGTATATGTACATGATCAAGATTTGGTATTGAGTAACAAATATTCTTTTTTGTGGGATATGACAGGTACTCTTAACATTAACATTTTTTACATTCTTTTACACATATGTTATTCAGCAAAAACGCTGACACACTAGGGATTCGGGGTCGGGAGGAACAGATTAATCTGAATGATCATGGTGTTCAGTTACCTTAAAGGGGTATATAGAAAAAATAATATAGTGCTGGGGCCATGGTTAAAAAAAAAACTATGCTTACCTACCCCGGGCCCTGTCTGGTTCTGCTACAGCTCCAGTTCTTCTTTCGGTCTCCTATAGCTCGTCTCTTCTTTCTGCTTCCAAGACAAGGGTTTGGAGCAGGACCTGCCCACTCAGCCAATCACTGTCTGCAGCGGTGTCCCCTCTGGGCTGATTGGGTCATTTGGACCGGCTTAAACTGGCCATTGGCCACACATCTCCCCGTGTAATAGGAATGTGTGGCTGATGCCTGATTGCAGGAAAGAGCCACGGGAACAATCCAGTGACTCAGTACACAAGTGCCAATCACGAGATCAGCCCTAACCTCACTGTCCCTGCAATGTCCCTATGGAAACCCTGGACTATCTATCCCTAGTAGAAACAACAGGTTGACTCTAGGACCCAGAGAAACTAATCTGAGCAAAAACACTGAAACCTGCAACAAGACAAACTGAGAAAAACTGAAAACTACAAAATACATCCTGAGCCTCCGCTACCTGGGAGCTGTGGTACCTATCTGCAGCATTGCCTCCACCCTATCCGGGTTATAGATGTGGGGGTCCCATTGGGAACATCTCTGAATGATTAAAAAGACTGACAAAAAGCTAACTTGGAACTAACCTTTATTGCATAAAGGAAAACAACTGTATAACATAACTTGGCGGTGGGAGAGGGCAGCGTGGCAGTGTGAGAAGGGAGCATGGCGATTAGAGAAGGCAGCGTGGCAGTGTGAGAAGGAAGCGTGGCGATGGGAAAAGGAAGCGTGGCGATGGGAGAAGGCAGCATGGCGATGGGAGAAGGCAGCATTGCCGTGGGAGAAGGAAGCGTGGCGTGGGAGAGGGCAGCGTTGCGGTGGGAGAAGGAAGCTAGCAGTGGAAGAGGGCAGTGTGAAGGTGGGAGAAGAAAGCGTGGAGGTGGAAGAAAGAAGCGTGGCAGTGGGAGAGGGCAGCGTGGCGGTGGGAGAAGGCAGTGTGGCGGTGGGAGAGGACAGTATGGCAGCGGTAGAGAGCAGCATGGCAGTGGAAGAGAGCAGTGTGGCAGTGGAAGAAGAAAGCATGGAGGTGGAAGAAAGAAGCGTGTCAGTGGGAGAGGGCAGCGTGGCGGTGGGAGAAGGCAGCGTGGCAGTGGGAGAGGGCAGCATCGCAGTGGGAGAAGGCAGCATGGCGGAGGAAGAGAGCAGTGTGGCAGTGGGAGAAGGAAGCATAAAGGTGGAAGAAAAAAGTGTGGCAGTGGGAGAGGGCAGCATGGTGGTGGAAGAAGGAATTGTGGCAGTGGGAGAGGGCAGCGTGGCGGTGGGAAAGGAAGCGTGGTGGCGGGAGGGGGCAGCGTGGCCATGGTAGAAGGCAGATTGGGGATGGGAGAATGCATCATGGCAGTGGGAGAGGGCAGTGTTGCAGTAAGAGAAGGCAGCTGGTGGTGGAAGAAGGCAGCGTGTCGGTAAGAGAAGGCAGTGTAGCAGTGGAAGAAGGCAGCGTGGTGGTAAGAGAAGGCAACGTGGTGGTGGGAGAGGGCAGCATGGCAGTGGAAGGAGGAAGCGTGGCAGTGGGAGAGGGCAGCGTGGCCATGGCAGAAGGTAGTGTGGTGGTAAGAGAAGGCAGCGTAGCAGTGAGAGAAGGCAGCATGGAGGTAAGAGAAGGCAGCGTAGAAGGGGAAAAGGCAGCATGGCAGTAAGAGAAGGCAGCATGGCAGCAAGAGAAGGAAGCGTGGCAGTGGGAGAAGTAAGCGTGGCAGTGGGAGCGGGCAGTGTGGCGGTGGGAGAAGGAAGCATGGCAGTGGGAGCGGGCAGCATGGCAGAAGGAAGCATGGCAGTGGGAGAGGGTATCATGGCAGTGAGAGAAGGAAGCGTTGGCGTGGGAGAGGGCAGTGTGGCGGTGGGAGAAGGACGCATGGCAGTGGGAGAGGGCAGTGTGGAGGTGCGAGAAGGAAGCATGGAGGTGGAAGAAAGAAGCATGGCAGTGGGAGAGGGCAGCGTGGCGGTGGGAGAAGGCAGCGTGGCGGTGGGAAAAGGCAGTATGGCAGCGGGAGAGAGCAGCATGGCGGTGGAAGAGAGCAGTGTTGCAGTGGAAGAAGGATGCATGGAGGTGGAAGAAAGAAGAGTGGCAGTGGGAGAGGGCAGCGTGGCAGTGGGAGAAGGCAGTGTGGCAGTGGGAGAGGGCAGCATGGCAGTGGTGGAAGGCAGCATGGCGGTGGAAGAGAGCAGTGTGACGGTGGGAGAAGGAAGAGTGGAGGTGGAAGAAAAAAGTGTGGCAGTGGGAGGGGGCAGCATGGCAGCGGGAGCGGGCAGCATGGCGGTGGAAGAAGGAATTGTGGCAGTGGGAGAGGGCAGCATGGCAGTGGGAAAGGAAGCGTGGTGGTGGGAGGGGGCAGCGTGGTCATGGTAGAAGGCCGATTGGAGATGGGAGAATGCATCATGGCAGTGGGAGAAGGCAGTGTGGCAGTAAGAGAAGGCAGCTGGTGGTGGAAGAAGGCAGTGTGTCATTAAGAGAAGGCAGTGTAGCGGTGGGAGAAGGCAGCATGGTGGTAAGATAAGCCAGCGTGGCAGTGGGAGAAGGCAGCGTGGCAGTAAGAGAAGGCAGTGTAGCAGTGGGAGAAGGCAGCGTGGTGGTAAGAGAAGGCAACGTGGTGGTGGGAGAGGGCAGCATGGCAGTGGAAGGAGGAAGCGTGGCTATGGCAGAAGGCAGTATGGTGGTAAGAGAAGGCAGCGTAGCAGTGAGAGAAAGCAGCGTGGAGGTAAGAGAAGGCAGTGTAGAAGGGGAGAAGGCAGCGTTGCGGTAAGAGAAGGCAGCGTGGCGGTAATAGAAGGCGGCGTGGCGGTAAGAGAAGGCAGCGTGGCGGTAAGAGAAGGCAGCGTGTCGGTAAGAGAAGGCAGCGTGGCGGTAATAGAAGGAAGCGTGGCGGTAAGAGAAGGCAGCGTGGCGGTAGAGAAGGCAGCGTGGCAGTAAGAGAAGGCAGCGTGGCGGTAATAGAAGGCAGCATGGCGGTAATAGAAGGCAGCATGGCGATAAGAGAAGGCAGCGTGGCGGTAATAGAAGGCAGCGTGGCGGTAATAGAAGGCAGCGTGGTGGTAAGAGAAGGCAGCCTGGTGGTAAGAGAAGGCATCGTGGCAGTAAGAGAAGGCAGCATGGCAGTAATAGAAAGCAGCGTGGCGGTAATAGAAGGCAGCGTGGCGGTAATAGAAGGCAGCGTGGCGGTAAGAAAAGGCAGCCTGGTGATAAGAGAAGGCAGCGTGACGGTAATAGAAGGCAGCGTGGCGGTAAGAGAAGGCAGTGTGACAGTAATAGAAGGCAGCGTGGCGGTAAGAGAAGACAGCATGGCGGTAATAGAAGGCAGCGTGGTGGTAAGAGAAGGCAGCATGGTGGTAAGAGAAGGCAGCGTGGCAGTAAGAGAAGGCAGCATGGTGGTAAGAGAAGGCAGCGTGGCAGTAAGAGAAGGCAGTGTGGCGGTAAGAGAAGGCAGCGTGGCAATAAGAGAAGGCAGCGTGGTGGTAAGAGAAGGCAGCATGGCGGTAATAGAAGGCAGCGTGGTGGTAAGAGAAGGCAGCGTGGCGGTAAGAGAAGGTAGCGTGGCAGTAATAGAAGGCAGCGTGGCAGTAAGAGAAGGCAGCGTGGCAGTAAGAGAAGGCAGCGTGGCAGTAAGAGAAGGCAGCGTGGCAGTAATAGAAGGCAGCGTGGCGGTAAGAGAAGGCAGCGTGGCGGTAAGAGAAGGCAGCGTGGCAGTAAGAGAAGGCAGCGTGGCAGTAAGAGAAGGCAGCGTGGCAGTAAGAGAAGGCAGCGTGGCAGTAAGAGAAGGCAGCGTGGCGGTAAGAGAAGGCAGCATGGTGGTAAGAGAAGGCAGCGTAGCGGTAAGAGAAGGCAGCGTGGCGATAAGAGAAGGCAGCGTGGCGGTAATAGAAGGCAGCTTGGCGGTAAGAGAAGGCAGCGTGGCAGTAAGAGAAGGCAGCGTGGCGGTAATAGAAGGCAGCGTGGAGGTAAGAGAAGGCAGCGTGGCGGTAATAGAAGGCAGCGTAGCGGTAAGAGAAGGCAGCGTGGCGGTAATAGAAGGCAGCTTGGCGGTAATAGAAGGCAGCTTGGCGGTAAGAGAAGGCAGCGTGGCGGTAATAGAAGGCAGCGTAGCGGTAAGAGAAGGCAGCTTGGTGGTAAGAGAAGGCAGCATAGCGGTAAGAGAAGGCAGCGTGGCGATAAGAGAAGGCAGCTTGACGGTAAGAGAAAGAAGCGTGGTGGTAAGAGAAGGCAGCGTGGCGGTAAGAGAAGGCAGCGTGGCGTAATAGAAGGCAGCTTGGTGGTAAGAGAAGGCAGCGTGGCGGTAAGAGAAGGCAGCGTGGCGGTAAGAGAAGGCAGCGTGGCGGTAAGAGAAGGCAGCATGGCGGTAATAGAAGGCAGCTTGGCGGTAAGAGAAAGCAGCGTGGTGGTAAGAGAAGGCAGCGTGGCGGTAAGAGAAGGCAGCGTGGCGGTAAGAGAAGGCAGCGTGGCGGTAAGAGAAGGCAGCTTGGAGGTAAGAGAAGGCAGCGTGGCGGTAAGAGAAGGCAGCGTGGCGGTAAGAGAAGGCAGCGTGGCGGTAATAGAAGGCAGCTTGGTGGTAAGAGAAGGCAGCGTGGCGGTAAGAGAAGGCAGCGTGGCGGTAAAAGAAGGCAGCGTGGCGGTAAGAGAAGGCAGCGTGGCGGTAAGAGAAGGCAGCGTGGCGGTAAGAGAAGGCAGCATGGCGGTAAGAGAAGGCAGCGTGGCGGTAAGAGAAGGCAGCGTGGGGGTAAGAGAAGGCAGCGTGGCGGTAAGAGAAGGCAGCGTGGTGGTAAGAGAAGGCAGCGTGGCGGTAAGAGAAGGCAGCGTGGCGGTAAGAGAAGGCAGCGTGGCGGTAATAGAAGGCAGCGTGGAGGTAAGAGAAGGCAGCGTGGCGGTAATAGAAGGCAGCGTAGCGGTAAGAGAAGGCAGCGTGGTGGTAATAGAAGGCAGCTTGGCGGTAATAGAAGGCAGCTTGGCGGTAAGAGAAGGCAGCGTGGCGGTAATAGAAGGCAGCGTAGCGGTAAGAGAAGGCAGCTTGGTGGTAAGAGAAGGCAGCATAGCGGTAAGAGAAGGCAGTGTGGCGATAAGAGAAGGCAGCTTGACGGTAAGAGAAAGAAGCGTGGTGGTAAGAGAAGGCAGCGTGGCGGTAAGAGAAGGCAGCGTGGCGGTAATAGAAGGCAGCTTGGTGGTAAGAGAAGGCAGCGTGGCGGTAAGAGAAGGCAGCGTGGCGGTAAGAGAAGGCAGCGTGGCGGTAAGAGAAGGCAGCATGGCGGTAATAGAAGGCAGCTTGGCGGTAAGAGAAAGCAGCGTGGTGGTAAGAGAAGGCAGCGTGGCGGTAAGAGAAGGCAGCGTGGCGGTAAGAGAAGGCAGCGTGGCGGTAAGAGAAGGCAGCTTGGAGGTAAGAGAAGGCATCGTGGCGGTAAGAGAAGGCAGCGTGGCGGTAAGAGAAGGCAGCGTGGGGGTAAGAGAAGGCAGCGTGGCGGTAAGAGAAGGCAGCGTGGTGGTAAGAGAAGGCAGCGTGGCGGTAAGAGAAGGCAGCGTGGTGGTAAGAGAAGGCAGCATGGCGGTAAGAGAAGGCAGCGTGGCGGTAAGAGAAGGCAGCGTGGCGGTAAGAGAAGGCAGTGTGGCGGTAATAGAAGGCAGCGTGGCGGTGACTAACGTTCTGCTGTGACACCTCCTGTCACACTAAATGGCTTCTCCCCTGGTTTCCGCGTCAGTTACTCGGCCGCCTCTTAGACAGCGCAATATTTGGTGGGAAAGAGCGGAATTATTCACGGACGGCGGTGATTTCCATACAGCGACTCCCATGCCGCACTGGATCACTGGAGCAGCAAATCAGCACAAAGAGGAGAAGAAGCAGCCATGCGGGGTATACTGCTCCCGGACCGTGCAGCCTCACAGCGAGCGGAATCAGGCCAGGCCTGCTGGGGGTAGTAGTCCTCATGTAGAAATAGATGAAATGAGACCAAGCGCAATGATGGAGCCGCCCAGTCATCTACGCACTAATTCTCCTCCAAGTCGCTGTCATGTAGGGAGGAGGTCGGGGCTCCTGTATCCTGCACTTAAGATCTCAGAAATAAGACGCAAGAGCGAACGCCCCGGGCAAGGAACAATGGGGCTCCGGGCAAACTTGGCTCTTGCTTAAGGCGCATTCAGTAAACTTCAATGAGAGGTAACGTAAGGGCAAGAAAATGAGGCCAAGACTTCAGAGGAAACTTAAAGGAGTCTCCCGAGTCCTACTGAGCATTATCATATCATAAGTCTATTCAGGTTATTATGAGACTGTTATATAGAGGTTATTATAATACTGCAAGCACAATATGTAATAAATACACGAAAATACCAGGGAAGGATACATAAGACAGATACAGACTGGTATATAGTGTATATAATATATATGTACAGCTGGTATAACCTGGTATATACTGTATATAATATAGATGTACAGCTGGTATAAGTTATATATCTACTGTATATAATGATATGGACCATGCTGGTATAACCTGGTATATACTGTATATAATATATATGTACAGCTGGTATAAGTTATATATCTCCTGTATATAGTGATAAGGATCATGCTGGTATAACCTGGTATATACTGTGTATAATATATATGTACAGCTGGTATAAGTTATATATCTCCTTCATATAGTGATATGGACCATGCTGGTATAACCTGGTATATAGTGTATATAATATATATGTACAGCTGGTATAAGTTATATATCTCCTGTATATAGTGATATGGACCATGCTGGTATAACCTGGTATATAGTGTATATAATATATATGTACAGCTGGTATAAGTTATATATCTCCTGTATATAGTGATATGGACCATGCTGGTATAACCTGGTATATAGTGTATATAATATATATGTACAGCTGGTATAAGTTATATATCTCCTGTATATAATGATATGGACCGTGCATAACCTGGGTATATACTGTATATAATATATATGTACAGCTGGTATAAGTTATATATCTTCTGTATATAGTGACATGGAGGGTACAACCTGAGTATATACTGTATATAGTGACATGGAGGGTATAACCTAGGTATATACTGTATATAGGGATATGGAGGGTATAACCTAGGTATATACTGTATATAGTGATATGGAGGGTATAACCTGGGTATATACTGTATATAGGTATATGGATGGTATAACCTGTGTATATACTGTATATAGTGATATGGAGGGTATAACCTGGGTATATACTGTATATAGTGACATGGAGGGTATAACCTGAGTATATACGGTATATAGTGATATGGAGGGTATAACCCGGGTATATACTGTATATAGTGATATGGAGGGTATAACCTGGATATATACTGTATATAGGGATATGGAGGGTGTAACCTGAGTATATACTGTATATAGTGATATGGAGGGTATAACCTGGGTATATACTGTATATAGTGATATGGAGGGTATAACCTGGGTATATACTGTATATAGTGATCTGGAGGGTATAACCTGTGTATATACTGTATATAGTGACATGGAGGGTATAACCTGGGTATATACTGTATATAGGGATATGGAGGGTATAACCTGGGTATATACTGTATATAGTGACATGGATGGTATAACCTGAGTATATACTGTATATAGTGACATGGAGGGTATAACCTGTGTATATACTGTATATAGTGATATGGAGGGTATAACCTGGGTATATACTGTATATAGTGATATGGAGGGTATAACCTGGGTATATACTGTATATAGTGTCATTGAGGGTATAACCTGGGTATATACTGTATATAGTGACATGGAGGATATAACCTGGGTATATACTGTATATAGTGACATGGAGGGTATAACCTGTGTATATACTGTATATAGTGATATGGAGGGTATAACCTGGGTATATACTGTATATAGTGACATGGATGGTATAACCTGGGTATATACTGTATATAGTGACATTGAAGGTATAACCTGGGTATATACTGTATATAGTGACATTGAGGGTATAACCTGGGTATATACTGTATATAGTGATATGGAGGGTATAACCTGGGTATATACTGTATATAGTGACATTGAGGGTATAACCTGGGTATATACTGTATATAGTGATATGGAGGGTATAACCTGTGTATATACTGTATATAGTAATATGGAGGGTGTAACCTGAGTATATACTGTATATAGTGATATGGAGGGTATAACCTGGGTATATACTGTATATAGTGATATGGATGGTATAACCTGGGTATATACTGTATATAGTGATCTGGAGGGTATAACCTGTGTATATACTGTATATAGTGACATGGAGGGTATAACCTGGGTATATACTGTATATAGGGATATGGAGGGTATAACCTGGGTATATACTGTATATATAGTGTCATTGAGGGTATAACCTGGGTATATACTGTATATAGTGACATGGAGGGTATAACCTGGGTATATACTGTATATAGTGACATGGAGGGTATAACCTGAGTATATACGGTATATAGTGATATGGAGGGTATAACCCGGGTATATACTGTATATAGTGATATGGAGGGTATAACCTGGATATATACTGTATATAGGGATATGGAGGGTGTAACCTGAGTATATACTGTATATAGTGATATGGAGGGTATAACCTGGGTATATACTGTATATAGTGATATGGAGGGTATAACCTGGGTATATACTGTATATAGTGATCTGGAGGATATAACCTGTGTATATACTGTATATAGTGACATGGAGGGTATAACCTGGGTATATACTGTATATAGTGATCTGGAGGGTATAACCTGTGTATATACTGTATATAGTGATCTGGAGGGTATAACCTGTGTATATACTGTATATAGTGACATGGACGGTATAACCTGGGTATATACTGTATATAGGGATATGGAGGGTATAACCTGGGTATATACTGTATATAGTGACATGGATGGTATAACCTGAGTATATACTGTATATAGTGACATGGAGGGTATAACCTGTGTATATACTGTATATAGTGATATGGAGGGTATAACCTGGGTATATACTGTATATAGTGTCATTGAGGGTATAACCTGGGTATATACTGTATATAGTGACATGGAGGGTATAACCTGGGTATATACTGTATATAGTGACATGGAGGGTATAACCTGGGTATATACTGTATATAGTGACATTGAGGGTATAACCTGTGTATATATATATACTGTATATAGTGACATTGGGGGTATAGCCCATATATATATACGGCTGGTGTAGGTTTCAGTGGAATCCGTTCTCAGTCTCCTGGAGTTTTCTCCTCACTATTTGATGATTATATGATATATTTATATTTTTCCGGCATTTTGCGCTGATTTATTTCCGTTTTTCTCTTCCGCCCTCTGTATTCTCCGTTTCCGACCTCTCTCCGGCACCTTAACACGGCGCTTTGTCCACCTCCCGCGCAGACCTTGATCCGATCCTGATCGTCTATTTACAAACAACACGAGTGTGAACACGGTTATTATGTTTTTAACATTTATTCTTTGTAATATAAAATGTACATTAAATAATTTTCTCAAATCGCCATGGAAACCGAGGCCTCGGCGTCTCCTCAGAATGTTCTCGGGTCTGGTTATTGTTGAATCACACAGGTTCTCATGCAGTTTTTGGGGTCCTCCCGTTACATTCCCCGTTCCTTTTCATCAATAACTTCCGGTGATTACGGATTAAGGGGAAGATTTATCAATCCCGTCCAGAGGAAAAGTACGTGAGTTGCCCATAGCAACCAATCAGATCACTTCTTTCATTTTTGAAAAGGCCTCTGAAAAATGAAAGAAGCGATCTGATTGGTTGCTATGGGAAACTCCGCAACTTTTCCTCTGCACAGTTTCCTCTGGACCCCTTGGCCTTAAAGGGGAACTTCGCTGCGAGACATGTTATCCCCTTTTCAAAGGATAGGGGATAACATGTCGGATTGCGGGGTCCGGACTGATGGGACCCCAATACCTCTGCCGCAGCAGCCGCAGTCACACGGTGCATGGAGCAAACTCAGATGGGAGGGAGTGTGACGGCCCTCTTCATTCATGTCTATGGGAGAAAGCATGAAAGCCCTCTCCATTCATGTCTATGGAAGCATGATGGCCCTCTCCATTCATGTCTATGGAAGCATGATGGCCCTCTCCATTCATGTCTATGGGAGGGAGCGTGATGGCCCTCTCCATTCATGTCTATCAAAGGGAGCGTGATGGCTCACTCCATTCATGTCTATGGGAGGGGGCATGATGGCTTTCTCCATTCATGTCTATGGGATGGTGCATTAGGGCCCACTCCATTCATGACTATGGGAGGGAGCGTGACGGCCAACTCCATTCATGTCTATGGGAAGGAGCATGATGGCCCCCTCCATTCATGTCTATGGAAGCATGATGGCACTCTCCATTCATGTTTATGGAAGGATGATGGCCCTCTCCATTCATGTCTATGGAAGCATGATGGCCCTCTCCATTCATGTCTATTGGAGGGAGCGTGATGGCCCTCTCCATTCATGTCTATTGGAGGGAGCGTGATGGCCCACTCCATTCATGTCTATGGGAGGGAGCATGACGGCCCTCTCCATTCATGTCTATGGGAGGGAGCGTGATGGCCCTCTCCATTCATGTCTATTGGAGGGAGCGTGATGGCCCACTCCATTCATGTCTATGGGAGGGAGCATGACGGCCCTCTCCATTCATGTCTATCAGAGGGAGCGTGATGGCTCACTCCATTCATGTCTATGGGAGGGGGCATGATGGCTTTCTCCATTCATGTCTATGGGATGGTGCATTAGGGCCCACTCCATTCATGACTATGGGAGGGAGCGTGACGGCCAACTCCATTCATGTCTATGGGAAGGAGCATGATGGCCCCCTCCATTCATGTCTATGGAAGCATGATGGCACTCTCCATTCATGTTTATGGAAGGATGATGGCCCTCTCCATTCATGTCTATGGGAGGTGGCGTGACGGCCCTCTCCATTCATGTCTATGGGAAGGAGCATGATGGCCCCCTCCATTCATGTCTATGGAAGCATGATGGCCCCCTCCATTCATGTCTATGGAAGCATGATGGCACTCTCCATTCATGTCTATGGAAGCATGATGGCACTCTCCATTCATGTTTATGGAAGGATGATGGCCCTGTCCATTCATGTCTATGGGAGGTGGCGTGACGGCCCTCTCCATTCATGTCTATGGGAAGGAGCATGATGGCCCCCTCCATTCATGTCTATGGAAGCATGATGGCACTCTCCATTCATGTCTATGGAAGCATGATGGCACTCTCGATTCATGTTTATGGAAGGATGATGGCCCTCTCCATTAATGTCTATGAGAGGTGGCGTGACGGCCCTCTTCATTCATGTCTATGGGAGGGAGCATGATGGCCCTCTCTCAATGTCTGAGGAAGAGGACAGAGCGTCCTTGAAACGCGTTACATGTAATAAAGCAAAAGATTTATCTACCTCGGTTGTGGACAGCGCTGCAATTTCCCTACCTTTTGTACCGGATGGTGCAAAAAAACCTGATCCTATATTCCCACGCTGTGCGAGGGCGGGCTTAGCTGCAGTTCAAAGTGATTATCCACGCAACCATCCGAAAGGACCTTTCACACATACTCATACGAGCGTTGTGCCTCAAATCAGCACAACTGGATCCGGTGAGTCTTTCTGCCTTTGGGGCCGGTCCGGTTCAATACTGCTCTTCACAGTGGAGCGCTTTGTCTCTTTCTCTTTTCTCATTCATGTCTATGGGAGGGAGCGTGACGGCCCTTTCCATTCATGTCTATGGGAGGGAGCATGATGGCCCACTCCATTCATGTCTATGGGAGGGAGTCTGATGGCCCTCTCCATTCATGTCTATGGGAGGGAGCGTGATGGCCCACTCCATTCATGTCTATGGGAGGGAGTCTGATGGCCCCCTCCATTCATGTCTATGGGAGGGAGCGTGATGGCCCCCTCCGTTCATGACTATGGGAGGGAGCCTCATGGCTAGCCGTCTCGCCCCCTTCCATAGACATGAATGGTGGAGGGCGTGACAATTTCCCTACCTTTTGTACCGGATGGTGCAAAAAAACCTGATCCTATATTCCCACTCTGTGCGAGGGCGGGCTTAGCTGCAGTCCAAAGTGATTATCCACGCAACCATCCGAAAGGACCTTTCACACATACTCATACGAGCGTTGTGCCTCAAATCAGCACAACTGGATCCGGTGAGTCTTTCTGCCTTTGGGGCCGGTCCGGTTCAATACTGCTCTTCACAGTGGAGCGCTTTGTCTCTTTCTCTTTTCTCATTCATGTCTATGGGAGGGAGCGTGACGGCCCTTTCTATTCATGTCTATGGGAGGGAGCATGATGGCCCTCTCCATTCATGTCTATGGGAGGGAGTCTGATGGCCCCCTCCATTCATGTCTATGGGAGGGAGCGTGATGGCCCACTCCATTCTTGTCTATGGGAGGGAGCCTGATGGCCCTCTCCATTCATGTCTATGGGAGGGAGCATGACGGCCCTCTCCATTCATGTCTATGGGAGGGAGCCTGATGGCCCTCTCCATTCATGTCTATAGGAGGGAGCCTGATGGCCCTTTCCATTCATGTCTATGGGAGGGAGCGTGATGGCCCTCTCTATTCATGTCTATGGGAGGGAGCATGATGGCCTTCTCCATTCATGTCTATGGGAGGGAGCATGACGGCCCTCTCCATTCATGTCTATAGGAGGGAGCCTGATGGCCCTTTCCATTCATGTCTATGGGAGGGAGCGTGACGGCCCTTTCCATTCATGTCTAAGGGAGGGAGCATGACGGCCCTCTCCATTCATGTCTATAGGAGAAAGCATGATGGCCCTCTCCATTCATGTCTATGGGAGGGAGTCTGATGGCCCCCTCCATTCATGTCTATGGGAGGGAGCGTGATGGCCCCCTCCGTTCATGACTATGGGAGGGAGCCTCATGGCCCTCTCCATTCATGTCTATAGGAGGGAGCCTGATGGCCCTTTCCATTCATGTCTATGGGAGGGAGCGTGACGGCCCTTTCCATTTATGTCTATGGGAGGGAGCGTGACGGCCCTTTCCATTCATATCTATGGGAGGGAGCATGATGGCACTCTCCATTCATGTCTATGGAAGCATGATGGCACTCTCGATTCATGTTTATGGAAGGATGATGGCCCTCTCCATTCATGTCTATGGGAGGTGGCGTGACGGCCCTCTTCATTCATGTCTATGGGAGGGAGCATGATGGCCCTCTCTCAATGTCTGAGGAAGAGGACAGAGCGTCCTTGAAACGCGTTACATGTAATAAAGCAAAAGATTTATCTACCTCGGTTGTGGACAGCGCTACATTTTCCCTACCTTTTGTACCGGATGGTGCAAAAAAACCTGATCCTATATTCCCACGCTGTGCGAGGGCGGGCTTAGCTGCAGTTCAAAGTGATTATCCACGCAACCATCCGAAAGGACCTTTCACACATACTCATACGAGCGTTGTGCCTCAAATCAGCACAACTGGATCCAGTGAGTCTTTCTGCCTTTGGGGCCGGTCCGGTTCAATACTGCTCTTCACAGTGGAGCGCTTTGTCTCTTTCTCTTTTCTCATTCATGTCTATGGGAGGGAGCGTGACGGCCCTTTCCATTCATGTCTATGGGAGGGAGCATGATGGCCCTCTCCATTCATGTCTATGGGAGGGAGTCTGATGGCCCCCTCCATTCATGTCTATGGGAGGGAGCGTGATGGCCCACTCCATTCATGTCTATGGGAGGGAGCCTGATGGCCCTTTCCATTCATGTCTATGGGAGGGAGCATGACGGCCCTCTCCATTCATGTCTATGGGAGGGAGCCTGATGGCCCTCTCTATTCATGTCTATAGGAGGGAGCCTGATGGCCCTTTCCATTCATGTCTATGGGAGGGAGCGTGACGGCCCTTTCCATTCATGTCTATGGGAGGGAGCATGACGGCCCTCTCCATTCATGTCTATGGGAGAAAGCATGATGGCCCTCTCCATTCATGTCTATGGGAGGGAGTCTGATGGCCCCCTCCATTCATGTCTATGGGAGGGAGCGTGATGGCCCCCTCCGTTCATGACTATGGGAGGGAGCCTCATGGCTAGCCGTCTCGCCCCCTTGCATAGACATGAATGGTGGAGGGCGTGGCGTGACATCATGATCACGGAATCCCCAGGCTTCCATGATTGTAATGCTGCAGCTCTGGCCCGGAGATCGTGGGGGGGTTCCAGTGGCCGGACCCCCCCCCCCCCCACAATCAGACATGTTTAGGGGCAGAGTACCCCTTTAATGAAACTCTGCTGTGGCTCCTCCAGCAATCACTTTGATTCCTGTGAAATATTGTTTTCCAAGCAGGTTGGCTGTCCGGGCATGCTGGGAGTTGTAGTTTTGCAACAGCTGGAGGTGCCCTGGTTAGTCCCCAAACTGTGAACTTCCAGATGTTTCAAAACTACAACTCCCAGCATGCCCGGACAGCCAAAGGTCGCAGTCATACATGGTACACTGGTATCAGTTGTACCTCACAATCTTGTATAATTAGCAATTTCCCACCAGAATTTTGGGGGATTTTAAATTGGCACATCAATGTTACATTTTGGCGCAAAACAGAAGAAAAAAATGGGGCCAAGTTGAACAGTGCGGCCATTTAAATCCCCAGCGCAGGCGCCGTCACATGGCCATATTGTCCCATTGTGGTGGATCAGATGTAACCGGTGCACAAAAATCTATTCCTTTCTTTGTCATATTTTTTTTTTTTTTTCGTAATAATCGGAAAAAATTTTCTCTCTCATTGTAGACGGCGCGGACACAAATATTCCGTATTTTTCACCCCTGTTCTCCATTGTAATGTAATAAAGGAAGGAGTATAATGCCTTCCCCAATCTCCTCATATCTTACAGGAATAGTAATTACAGAAGGGCCCAATGTGAAGCCGATAATGCGTCGCGCCGAACCCCCCTCCCGCTACCTGCTCGCCATTGATAAATTGATTTTCGTGATGCGGCTCTTTATTGTGGCGTTATAGATCTCATAAGAAAATGCTTTGTAATTCATCCGAGAAAGGGAAAAAAATAAAAATAAAATCCTTAGGGTCGGATCACAACTTAAAAGAATAGAAAAGACTTTTATGACGCATTTTATGTTTATCGTATGCACAGAGCGCAAAGTTACGGGTCGATCCGCTCTTATGGAAATGAAGCTTTCTCGTCGTGTCATCACAAGTTCTTTCAAGATCTCTGCATGCTGTCAATGAATGAGGGGGTGATAATCCATCTCACACTGCAGCTAATCACCTGGGACCCCTGACACCCCTAGGGGTCCATCCAATACAGTGGTCTACTACTGGGAGTTGTAGTTTTGCAACAGCTGGAGGGTCACAGATTGGAGACCACTCATCTAATACAAGTATGTGAACTGAATGTAGAGAGTTTATCTTAATTCAACAATTATCCAGGCATGCTGGGAGTTGTAGTTTTGTAACAGCTGAAGGCACACTGGTTGGTCGGGGCATGCTGGGAGTTGTAGTTTTGTAACAGCTGAAGGCACACTGGTTGGTCGGGGCATGCTGGGAGTAGTGTTGCTCGCGAATATTCGCAATTCGAATATTATTCGCGAATATCGCATATTCGCGAATTCGCGAATTTCGCGAATATAGCGCTATATATTCGTAATTACGAATATTCGTTTTTTTTTTTTTTTTCACAGTACACATCACAGTGATCACCCCTCTCTGCTTCCAGCTTGTGTGGTGTAAAGACTTGTGTGGTGTAAAGAAGGCTGTAATACTACTGTGTGAGACTGGCGTGCGAAAATTCGCATATGCGAAAATTCGCATATGCTAATTTTCGCATATGCGAATTTCCGCATATACTAATTTTCGCATGCGCGTATTTTCGCATACGCGAAAATAAAACGAGAATATAACGGATATGCGAATATTCGCGAATATATGACGAATATTCGTCCATATATTCGCGAATATTCGCGAATTCGAATATGGCCTATGCCGCTCAACACTAGCTGGGAGTTGTAGTTTTGTAACAGCTGAAGGCACACTGGTTGGTCGGGGCATGATGGGAGTTGTAGTTTTGTAACAGCTGAAGGCACACTGGTTGGTCGGGGCATGCTGGGAGTTGTAGTTTTGTAACAGCTGAAGACACACTGGTTGGTCGGGACATGCTGGGAGTTGTGGTTTTGCAACAGCTGGAAGTTCACAGTTTGGAGACATAGGTCAGTGTTTTCCTACCAGAGTGCCTTCAGCTGTTGCAAAACTACAACTCCTAGCATTACCAGACAGCCAACAGCTGTCAGGGCATGCTGGGAGTTGTAGTTTTCCAACATCTGGAGGTTCACAGTTTGGAGATTTAAGTCAATTTTTTCACCCAGAGTGTCTCCAGCTGTTGCAATACTACAAGTCCCATCATTCCCAGATAATCAATGGCTATCCGGGCATGCTGGGAGTTGTAGTTTTGCAACATCTGTAATTTCCCAGTTTGGAGATTTAGGTCAATGTTTTCAAACAGGGTGCTCCAGCTGTTGCAAAACTACATCTCCCGGCATGCTCAAAGAGACAACAGCTGTCGGGCATACTGGGAGTTGTAATTTTACAATGGCTGGAGGTTCACAGTTTGGACATTTAGGTCAGTGTTTTCCAACCAGGGTGCCTCCAGCTGTTGCAAAACTACAACTCTCAGCATGCCCGGACAGCCGTTGGCTGGGAGTGCATGCGGGGAGTCGTAGTTTTGCAACAACTGGTGGTCCAGTTTGGAGACTTAGGTCAGTGTTTCCCAACCTGTGTGCCTCCAGCTGTTGCAAAACTACAACTCTCATAATTCCCAGACAGTCAATGGCTATCCGTGCATGCTGGGAGTCGTAGTTTTGCAACAACTGGTGGTCCACAGTTTCGAAACCACCATTGTAGTGGATAAAGCCGATAGGGTTAACCGTTGATGAAACGTCTCGCGGCAAGCGCGGTTCGGGGCCGGCGCGGTGTCATCATTGTCAGCTCCCGGCAGAACAGCCTTTTATTAAGTCATTAACAATAAAGCCGCGTCAAAGCGAAGAGCATCAGATAGCGGCTCGGCGGAATCCGACACTACATCACCGCTTTATTGTGGAGATAGCTTTCACCAAAACATAAGTGCTTCTGCAACCTCGCGTGACCCCACAGGAAGCGCGACGCCGAACACCTTGAAGTCTTCAATTCCAGGATTCAGACCTACTTAGTGAGATTTAAGAGACTTCCCCGCAGCAGTTCTCCATTTAACAACTTTCACTGCAACTTTCAAAAGCTTCTTCCCCGGCGCTCCGGATAAGTTTAGCATCATCGCCCGGCAAATCTTCGACTGTCACAAGACAAGGCGGCCGTCTCATCACCATACGGAGCCGAGAGGGGGCTTGACTGCGGCGGAGAGGTGGAAGGCGCAATTCTTTTTTTCCCACCTAGTAATAGAAAGTTGCAAGAAAAAGCAAACCCTCTGGAATTACTTGGATTTCTCTATTCATCTCTATTACATTTACAGCTATTACAGTTATTTACTTCAGTAGTTCACTGACTCTTTCTCCCTGCACTGTGGATGTTTACTCACTGTGCTCAATAAATACATGAATGATATAACTTTGTTGTAAGGTTAGTTACATTGTGTTTATCTATAATCCTGCCTTAAAGAACGATCAAATCATACTGTATTATTATTTTCTTCCCTGCCCTGTGGAGGTTTACTCTATGTGCTTAATAAAAGACATGAATAATGCATCTGTCTGTGTGTTATTAGTTCAGTTACATTGGCCCAGATTTATCAAACTGTGTGAAAGAAAAAGTGGATTTTCCCATAGCAACCAATCCCAGCTCAGCTTTCACTTTACCAGAGCTCGTTAGCTGAACTGTGACTTAGAGAGTAATCAGATCACATTTAATAGTAATCAATGCAGTAAAGCCAGAAAATTCCAAAGCGTTCACTAACTTTTTTTCCCTGCACTGTGGATGTTAACTCCATGAGCTCCATAAAAGGGGGTAGTTTTTCTTGTCATTGTAACGAAAATTAATGAAGATTTACAGTTTAAAAATAGGGGTGGGGGGGGTACTCCAATGGAAAACTTTTTTTTTTTTTAACTGGTGCCAGAAAGTTAAACAGATTTGTAAATTACTTCTATTAAAAAATCTTTACCCTTCCAAATTTCAATACTTACTTTTCCTCCCTGCCCTGTGGATGTTAACTCAATGTGCTCAATAAAAGTTGTGTATATTATAACTGTCTGTGTGTTATTAGGTTAGCTACCTTGTGTTTGTCTACAATCCTGCCTTACAGAACAATCAGATCACACTGTATTAGTAATCAATACAGAAATCCAGGGACATCTGAAGGGTTCCATAAAAATTTTTCTCCCTGCCCTGTGGATGTTTCATCAATGTGGTTGTTACGCCGAGCGCTCCGGGTCCCTGCTCCTCCCCGGAGCGCTCGCGGCGTTCCTCTCTCTGCAGCGCCCCGGTCAGACCCGCTGACCGGGAGCGCTGCACTGACACTGCCGGCGGGGATGCGATTCACATAGCGAGACACGCCCGCTCGCGAATCGCATCCCAAGTCACTCACCTGTCCCGGTCTCCGGCTGTCACGTGCCAGCTCTTTCAGATTTAAAGGGCCAGTGCACCAATGATTGGTGCCTGGCCCAATCAGTCTGATTAGCTTCCACCTGTGCACCTGTCTATATAACCTCACTTCCCCTTCCCTTCCTTGCCGGATCTTGTTGCCATTGTGCCAGTGAAAGCGTTTCCTTGTGTGTTCCTAGCCTGTGTTCCAGACCTCTTGCCGTTGCCCCTGACTACGATCCTTGCTGCCTTCCCTGACCTTCTGCTACGTCCGACCTTGCTCTTGCCTAATCCCTTGTACTGCGCCTATCTCAGCAGTCAGAGAGGTTGAGCCGTTGCCGGTGGATACGACCTGGTTGCTACCGCCGCTGCAAGACCATCCCGCTTTGCGGCGGGCTCTGGTGAAAACCAGTAGCAACTTAGAACCGGTCCACCGACACGGTCCACGCCAATCCCTCTCTGGCACAGACGATCCACATCCAGCCTGCCGAATCCTGACAGTGGTCATTAAAGGACATGAATGATATAACTGATTTATTAACTAATGATGTTCCTGATTTATCCAACGAGACAAAAACTGGAGAGATTTTGCTCATAACAACCAATCACAGCTCCACTTTCACTTTGCCAAAGTTCGTTCATTTATGAAAGCTGAGCTGTGATTGGTTGTTATGGGCAAAATCTCATTATAATAAATGGGGACCAATGTGTTTGTCTAAAATTGTGATTTAGAGAACAATCAAATCACATTTAATAGTAATCTATGCAGTTAAGCCAAGAAATTCTAAAATGTTAGCTAATTTTTTCTCCCTGCACTGTGGATGTTAACTCAGTGTGCTCAATAAAGACATGAACTATTTAACTGTCTGTGTGTTATTTGCTTAGTTGGGCTGTCTTTACATGGTGCATTTAAATAGTGATTTTGCTGCTAATTCTTGACACAACTTTACCACTATTTTTCCAAATGGTGGTAAACAATATTGCAATCTTACCGTGATTATGCAAAAATCCCAATAATGCAATTTTCACCAGGATTTCAGAAAATAACTTTAATATTGTGGTGGGTATTAGTAGTACTGTGTGAACAAACCCTTACATTATGTTTGTCTATATTTGCCTCAAAGAACAATTAAACAGCTTTATATTAGTGAACAATGCAAGAGTTTAGGGGAATCTGAAGAGCTTACTTGTTTTTTTTCTCCTTGCCCTGTGGACGTTTACTGAATGTTCTCTATATGTTACTATGTAACTATATGTGTGTTATTATATTAGTTACATTGTGTTTCTCTATGATTGTGATGATCAGCAGAAATTGCAGGAACACTGGTAAACAACATCAGTCATTATATCAGTTCCTGAGAAAGATAGGTAGAAGAAGTGATGGGTTCTGTTAAAGCTCAGCTTTTCTGAACTCCTGAATAACAAATGTACCTGGTACAATATATTCTTCATTCTGGTATTGATGCATATCTAAGCAGATCTACCGAGAAAAGTTGGGTGAAAATTGGAACGGGGGCCATATTGGTTGTCACTCAGCAGAGGAATAGTCTGCAAAAATTACCCTGAAAATCTAAGAACCACCAGATGACAATTACCCACGTGCCCCCCCCCCCCCCCCCAATGCTGCCGCTTAGACTGGATGTGAATTGATCTATTACAATGTAACGATGGTCCCTTTAATCTATAGTTGTAAGTAAGTCAATAATAGGGTCCCAGCAGGTGCCTGCAGTATGGGGCCCTTAAGTTCAGGTCCTCAGGGCCACCATTCATTTTCTTTAACCTCTGACCCCAATAATTAGTGACTGAAATAATTTTACACATTTTAACCCAATAATGAGTCTATGGAGATTTGGGGGACATATGGGATTGTGCATCGACCAGAACCCCCCTTGGCCTAGACCCTGCCCCTTGACCTCTGCCCTTTGGGACCCTGTTGGAATGAAGACCTCGGATCTTCAGGGAAGTCTGAAGATACGGCCCCCCGGAGATCTCACAGCTGAGCTTTCTGTGCTTTGTTCTATTCTTTGTTCAGAAGACGAAAAGAAAAACTGTAAATTACTGAGACTGAGAACATGAGAGGAGCCGGGATTTATTATTAATGTATTAACATCAGCTGCCAGAGGGGGCGCCGCCTATATGGGGGGGCTGCATATTCATGGGTCCAGATGGTTCTCTAAATGACAGGGAATCTACTGTAGTTCATGGCTGGAGGAATGTGTACAGTTATATAATGATACAGTATAATAGTACAGTAGGGTTATATAATGATACAGTATAATAGTACAGTAGGGTTAGGGTTATATAATGATACAGTATAATAGTACAGTAGGGTTATATAATGATACAGTATAATAGTACAGTAGGGTTAGGGTTATATAATGATACAGTATAATAGTACAGTAGGGTTATATAATAATACAGTATAATAGTACAGTAGGGTTATATAATAATACAGTATAATAGTACAGTAGGATTATATAATAATACAGTATAATAGTACAGTAGGGTTATATAATAACACAGTATAATAGTACAGTAGGGTTATATAATAATACAGTATAATGTCCATGTGTCATATTCTGCTCCCAGTGACTAGGTGTCATATGTCATGTATGATATCTCGTGTCATGTATGATGTCTCATGTCATGTGTCATGTATGATGTAATATGTGTCATGCTTGATTTATCATCTGTCTTTATAAATCCTACATGGCTGACAAATGATGTTAAAAGAGCAATAAACAACAAAAAAATAGCCTTCAAAAAATACAAATCTGATGGGTCAGTTATAACATTTAAACAGTACAAAGAGCTTAATAAAATCTGTAAAAATGTAATAAAAACTGCAAAAATTCAAAATGAGAGACAGGTGGCCAAAGAAAGCAAAACTAATCCTAAATATTTTTTAAGTATATAAATGCAAAAAAAACAAGGACAGAGCATGTAGGACCCCTTAATAATGATAATGGGGAGGTTGTCACGGGCGATCAAGAGAAGGCGGAGCTACTGAATGGGTTCTTTAGTTCTGTATACACTATGGAAGAAGGAGCTGACATTGGCCAGGTCAGTGCTGGTAACACATCATGTACAGGTCCGTGCTGGTAACACATCATGTACAGGTCAGTGCTGGTAACACATCATGTACAGGTCAGTGCTGGTAACACATCATGTACAGGTCCGTGCTGGTAACACATCATGTACAGGTCAGTGCTGGTAACACATCATGTACAGGTCAGTGCTGGTAACACATCATGTACAGGTCAGTGCTGGTAACACATCATGTAATGTACTGAACTGGCTTAATGTAGAGATGGTACAAGGTAAGTTAAGTGATATAAATGTAAGCAAATCCCAAGGGCCAGATGGACTACACCCAAGAGTTCTTAGAGAGGTAAGTTCAGTAATATCTGTACCCCTGTTCATGATATTTAGAGATTCTCTGGTGTCTGGTATTGTGCCAAGGGACTGGCGCAAGGCGAATGTGGTGCCAATCTTCAAGAAGGGCTCTAGGTCTTTGCCAGGAAACTATAGACCGGTAAGTTTAACGTGCATTGTGGGTAAATTGTTTGAAGGACTTATAAGGGATTACATACAGGAATACATAGGGGATAATTGTATTATAAGTGATAACCAGCATGGGTTTACTAAGGATAGAAGTTGTCACCAATCTAATCTGCTTTTATGAAGAGGTGAGTAGAAGCCTTGACAGAGGAATGGCTGTGGATATAGAGGGGGGCTCTGTATATAGAGAGGGGTGGTGTATATAGAGGGGGGGCTGTGGATATGGAGGGGGGCTCTGTATATAGAGGGGGGCTGTGTATATAGAGGGAGGGCTGTGTATATAGAGGGGGGCTGTGTATATAGAGGGGGGCTGTGTATATAGAGGGGGCTGTGTATATAGAGGGGCGGCTGTGTATATAGAGGGGGGCTGTGTACATAGAGGGGCGGCTGTGTATATAGAGGAATGGCTGTGTATATAGAGGGGGGCTGTGTATATAGAGGGGGGCTATGTATATAGAGGTGGGGCTGTGTATATAGAGGGGGGCTCTGTATATAGAGGAATGGCTGTGGATATAGAGGGGGCTCTGTATATAGAGGGGGCTCTGTATATAGAGGGGGGCTCTGTATATAGAGGGGGGCTGTGTATATAGAGGGGGGCTGTGTATATAGAGGGGGGGCTCTGTATATAGAGGGGGGCTGTGTATATAGAGGGGGGCTGTGTATATAGATGGGGGCTGTGTATATAGAGGGGGGCTGTGTATATAGAGGGGGGGCTGTGTATATATAGAGGATGTGTATAGGTTACAAGATGACTTGGATAGACAAAGTGTCTGGGCCTCCACTTGGCAAATGAGGTTCAAGGTGGATGAATGTAAAGTTCTGCATCTGGGTACTAATAACCTGCAGCGTCGTATGTCTTAGGGGGGCTGTGTATATAGAGGGGGGCTGTGTATATAGAGGGGGGCTGTGTATATAGAGGGGGGATGTGTATATAGAGGGGGGCTGTGTATATAGAGGGGGGCTGTGTATATAGAGGGGGGCTGTGTATACTAATAACCTGCAGCGTCGTATGTCTTAGGGGGGCTGTGTATATAGAGGGGGGCTGTGTATATAGAGGGGGGCTGTGTATATAGATGGGGGCTGTGTATATAGAGGGGGGCTGTGTATACTAATAACCTGCAGCGTCGTATGTCTTAGGGGGGCTGTGTATATAGAGGGGGGGCTGTGTATATAGAGGGGGGCTGTGTATATAGAGGGGGACTGTGTATATAGAGGGGGGCTGTGTATACTAATAACCTGCAGCGTCGTATGTCTTAGGGGGGCTGTGTATATAGAGGGGGGCTGTGTATATAGAGGGGGGCTGTGTATATAGAGGGGGGCTGTGTATATAGAGGGGGCTGTGTATATAGAGGGGGGCTGTGTATACTAATAACCTGCAGCGTTGTATGTCTTAGGGGGGCTGTGTATATAGAGGGGGGGGCTGTGTATATAGAGGGGGGCTGTGTATATAGAGGGGGGATGTGTATATAGAGGGGGGCTGTGTATATAGAGGGGGGCTGTGTATATAGAGGGGGGCTGTGTATATAGAGGGGGGCTGTGTATATAGAGGGGGGCTGTGTATATAGAGGGGGGCTGTGTATACTAATAACCTGCAGCATCGTATGTCTTAGGGGGGATTAAACTGTCAGAGTCACTGGTAGAGAAGGATCTGGGGGACTTGTAGATCACAGACTACAGAATAGCACAATGTCAGGCTGCTGCTTCCAAAGCCGGCAGGATATTGTCATGTATCAAAAGAGGCCTGGACTCCAGGGACAGGGACATAATACTCCCCCTTTATAAAGCATTGGTACAGTCTATAGTGTATAATACTCCCCCTTTATAAAGCATTGGTACAGTCTATAGTCTATAATACTCCCCCTTTATAAAGCATTGGTACAGTCTATAGTGTATAATACTCCCCCTTTATAAAGCATTGGTACAGTCTATAGTCTATAATACTCCCCCTTTATAAAGCATTGGTACAGTCTATAGTGTATAATACTCCCCCTTTATAAAGCATTGGTACAGTCTATAGTGTATAATACTCCCCCTTTATAAATCATTGGTACAGTCTATAGTGTATAATACTCCCCCTTTATAAAGCATTGGTACAGTCTATAGTGTATAATACTCCCCCTTTATAAAGCATTGGTACAGTCTATAGTGTATAATACTCCCCCTTTATAAAGCATTGGTACAGTCTATAGTGTATAATACTCCCCCTTTATAAAGCATTGGTACAGTCTATAGTGTATAATACCCCCCCTTTATAAAGCATTGGTACGGCCTCACCTGGAATATGCTGGTCAGTTTTGGGCACCAGTCCATAAAAGGGACACTGCGGAGTTGGAAAGGGTGCAGAGACGCGCGACTAAACTTATATGGGGCCTGGAACATCTTAGCTATGAGGAGCGATTAAAGGAGTTACAATTGTTTAGTCTTGAGAAGAGACGTATAAGGGGGGATATGATAAACGTATATAAGTATATTAATGGCCCATACAAAAAATATGGAGAAAAACTGTTCCAGGTTAAACCCCCCCAAAGGACGAGGGGGCACTCCCTCCGTCTGGAGAAGAAAAGGTTTAGTCTAAAGGGGCGACACGCCTTCTTTACCGTGAGGACTGTGAATTTATGGAACGGTCTACCTCAGGAACTGGTCACAGCAGGAACAATTAACAGCTTTAAAACAGGGTTAGATACATTCCTGGAACAAAATAACATTAATGCTTATGAAGAAATATAAAATCTCATCCCTTCCCCTAACCCTTAATTCCCTGGTTGGACTTGATGGACGTCTGTCTTTTTTCAACCATACTAACTATGTAACTATGTAACTATATATGATTTCTCATGTGTCATGTATGATGTAATATGTGTCATGTGTGATGTCTCATCTGTCATGTGGGATGTCTCATCTGTCATGTATGATTTCTCATGTGTCATGTATGATGTAATATGTGTCATGTGTGATGTCTCATCTGTCATGTATGATGTGTCATGTGTCATGTATGATGTGTTATATGCCATGTATGATGTCTCATGTGTTGTGTCATGTATGATGTGTTATATGCCATGTATGATGTCTCATGTGTTGTGTCATGTATGATGTGTTATATGCCATGTATGATGTCTCATGTGTTGTGTCATGTATGATGTGTTATATGCCATGTATGATGTCTCATGTGTTGTGTCATGTATGATGTCTCATGTCATGTATGATGTCTCGTGTCTCATGTATGATGTGTGATGTGTCATGTATTATGTCTCATGTGTCATGTATGATGTCTCATGAATAATGTCTCATGTGTCATGTATGATGAATGATGTCTCATATGTCATGTATGATGTGTGATGTGTCATGTATGATGTTTCATGTGTCATGCATGATGTCTCATGTGCCATGTATGATGAATGATGTCTCATGTGTCATGTATGATGAATGATGTCTCATATGTCATGTATGATATGTGATGTATCATGTACGATGTTTCATGTGTCATCTAAGATGTGTTATGTGACATGTGTGATGTTTGATGTGTCATGTATGATGTTTGATGTGTCATGTATGATGTCTCATGTGTCATGTATATGTGATGTGTCATGTATGATATGTGATGTGTCATGTATGATATGTGATGTGTCATGTATATGTGATGTGTCATGTATGATGTGTGATGTGTCATGTATTATGTGTCATGTATATGTGATGTGTCATGTATGATATGTGATGTGTCATGTATTATGTGTCATGTGTCATGTATATGTGATGTGTCATGTATGATGCATGATGTGTCATGTATGATGTCTCATGTGTCATATATGATATGTGATGTGTCATATATGATATGTGATGTCTCGTGTCATGTATGATATGTGATGTTTCGTGTCATGTATGATATGTGATGTGTCATGCATGATGTCTCATGTGTCATGTATTATGTGTCATGTGTCATGTATGATATGTGATGTGACATGTATGATGTCTCATGTGACATGTATGATGTCTCATGTGTCATGTATGATGTGTGATGTCTCGTGTCATGTATGATGTCTCCTGTCATGTATGATGTATGATGTCTCGTGTCATGTATGATGTCATGTCTCGTGTCATGTATGATGTCTTGTGTCATGTATGATGTGTGATGTCTCGTGTCATGTATGATGTGATGTCTCGTGTCATGTATGATGTGATGTCTCGTGTCATGTATGATGTGTGATGTCTCGTGTCATGTATAATGTGATGTCTCATGTCATGTATGATGTGTGATGTCCCGTGTCATGTATGATGTCTCGTTTCATGTATGATGTGTGATGTCTCGTGTCATGTATGATGTGTGATGTCTCGTGTCATGCATGATGTGTGATGTCTCATGTCATGCATGATGTGATGTCTCGTGTCATGTATGATGTGATGTCTCGTGTCATGTATGATGTGATGTATCGTGTCATGTATGATGTGATGTCTCATGTCATGTATGATGTGATGTCTCATGTTATGTATGATGTGTGATGTCTCGTGTCATGTATGATGTGATGTCTCATGTGTCATGTATGATGTGTGATGTCCCGTGTCATGTATGATGTGATGTCTTCTGTTATGTATGATGTGTGATGTCTCGTGTCATGTATGATGTGATGTCTCGTGTGTCATGTATGATGTGATGTCCCGTGTCATGTATGATGTGATGTCTCGTGTCATGTATGATGTCATGTCTCGTGTCATGTATGATGTGTGATGTCTCGTGTCATGTATGATGTGTGATGTCCCGTGTCATGTATGATGTGATGTCTCGTGTTATGTATGATGTGTGATGTCTCGTGTCATGTATGATGTGTGATGTCTCGTGTCATGTATGATGTGATGTCTCGTGTCATGTATGATGTGATGTCTCGTGTCATGTATGATGTGATGTCTCGTGTCATGTATGATGTCATGTCTCGTGTCATGTATGATGTGTGATGTCTCGTGTCATGTATGATGTGTGATGTCCCGTGTCATGTATGATGTGATGTCTCGTGTTATGTATGATGTGTGATGTCTCGTGTCATGTATGATGTGTGATGTCTCGTGTCATGTATGATGTGATGTCCCGTGTCATGTATGATGTGATGTCTCGTGTCATGTATGATGTCATGTCTCGTGTCATGTATGATGTGTGATGTCTCGTGTCATGTATGATGTGTGATGTCCCGTGTCATGTATGATGTGATGTCTCGTGTTATGTATGATGTGTGATGTCTCGTGTCATGTATGATGTGTGATGTCTCGTGTCATGTATGATGTGATGTCTCGTGTCATGTATGATGTGATGTCTCGTGTCATGTATGATGTGATGTCTCATGTCATGTATGATGTGTGATGTCGCGTGTCATGTATGATGTGATGTCTCATGTCATGTATGATGTGTGATGTCTCGTGTCATGTATGATGTGATGTCTCATGTGTCATGTATGATGTGATGTCCCGTGTCATGTATGATGTGATGTCCCGTGTCATGTATGATGTGATGTCTCGTGTCATGTATGATGTCATGTCTCGTGTCATGTATGATGTGTGATGTCTCGTGTCATGTATGATGTGTGATGTCCCGTGTCATGTATGATGTGATGTCTCGTGTTATGTATGATGTGTGATGTCTCGTGTCATGTATGATGTGTGATGTCTCGTGTCACGTATGATGTGATGTCTCGTGTCATGTATGATGTGATGTCTCATGTCATGTATGATGTGTGATGTCGCGTGTCATGTATGATGTGATGTCTCATGTCATGTATGATGTGTGATGTCTCGTGTCATGTATGATGTGATGTCTCATGTGTCAGTCTCTGTTCCTTGGCTCCTGTCAGTTCTCAGTATTATGATTTGATAATTTGCATCTGGTCCCAGATGAGGCGGCGCCTCCAGCCATGAAGGGGTTACTTGCGCTCCTCCTGATGGCGATGAATAATAAATGATCCGTCCAGCTGACGGCCACAATACAATAATTGCCATTTATTCAAATCATTTGTTACTCAGAGGTTATTTTTGGCTCCGGCATTTTAACCACTTGAAAGTCAATCTTTCAATTATTTTGCTGCACTTTGGAGTTTATCGATTATCCGTCAGGCGGCGGCGGCGTAATTATGTCATCCGTCTCGGGGCCGTAATTTGCTTTTAATGTAGGTGGCAACAGCATCATCTGTATACGGCTCCATAAGTCATCTATAACCCGACCGCGAGGGAACAGGAGGCGCAATTACATCAGTCAGTGTAGGCAGAGATGGCGTGTCAGCGGGGGTCCGCACTGTGTCAGCGGGGGTCCGCACTGTGTCAGCGGGGGTCCGCACTGTGTCAGCGGGGGTCCGCACTGTGTCAGCGAGGGTCCGCACTGTGTCAGCGGGGGTCCGCACTGTGTCAGCGGGGGTCCGCACTGTATCAGCGGGGGTCCGCACTGTATCAGCGGGGGTCCGCACTGTGTCAGCGGGGGTCCGCACTGTGTCAGCGGGGGTCCGCACTGTGTCAGCGGGGGTCCGCACTGTATCAGCGGGGGTCCGCACTGTGTCAGCGGGGGTCCGCACTGTATCAGCGGGGGTCCGCACTGTGTCAGCGGGGGTCCGTACTGTAAGTGTCACTGGAGGTCTGCACTGTAAGTATCACCGGGGGTCTGCACTGTAAGTGTCACTGAGGGTCCGCATTGTGTCACCAGGGGTCTGCACTGTAAGTGTCACTGGGGGTCCGCATTGTGTCACCGGGGGTCTGCACTGTAAGTATCACCAGGGATCTGCACTGTGTCACTGGGGGTCTGCACTGTAATTGTCACTGGAGGTCCGCACTGTAAGTGTCACTGGGGGTCCGCATTGTGTCACCGGGGGTCTGCACTGTAAGTATCACCAGGGATCTGCACTGTGTCACTGGGGGTCTGCACTGTAATTGTCACTGGAGGTCCGCACTGTAAGTGTCACTGGGGGTCCGCATTGTGTCACCGGGGGTCTGCACTGTAATTGTCTCTGGGGGTCCGCACTGTAATTGTCACTGGGGGTCCGCATTGTGTCACCGGGGGTCTGCACTGTAATTGTCTCTGGGGGTCCGCACTGTAATTGTCACTGGGGGTCCGCATTGTGTCACCGGGGGTCTGCACTGTAATTGTCACTGGGGGTCCGCATTGTGTCACCGTGGGTCTGCACTGTAATTGTCACTGGGGGTCCGCATTGTGTCACCGGGGGTCTGCACTGTAGATGTCTCAGGCCCCCGCACATCGTGGCTGTCCCTGCGCCATTCTCTTCTCGGATGACATAATATTATTTAAATGTCAATAAAGTATTTTCCTGAGACGACACAATACAACAGAATCTGAATACGGCGAAGACGAGAAACCGATGGCGATAAAATCCTGAGGGGAGACGGGAGTGATGGTGACGGCGGAGGACCCCAAGAGGACATTGTCAGTCTTCAGCCATAACTCTGTCCCGTGTCAGGCAAAACAGCGTCCCGCCTCCTCCCTTCAACCAATCGTCAGCCGCAACTCCGTCCTCCCTCATCCGAAACGCCATCATCCAAAACGCCATCATCCGAAACGCCATCATCCGAAACGCCATCATCCGAAACGCCATCATCCAAAACGCCATCATCCAAAACGCCATCATCCGAAACGCCATCATCCGAAACGCCATCATCCGAAACGCCATCATCCGAAACGCCATCATCCAAAACTCCATCATCCAAAACGCCATCATCCGAAACGCCATCATCCAAAACACCATCATCCGAAACGCCATCATCCGAAACGCCATCATCCAAAACGCCATCATCCGAAACGCCATCATCCAAAACGCCATCATCCGAAACGCCATCATCCGAAACGCCATCATCCAAAACGCCATAATCCGAAACGCCATCATCCGAAACGCCATCATCCGAAACGCCATCATCCAAAACGCCATCATCCAAAACGCCATCATCCGAAACGCCATCATCCAAAACGCCATAATCCGAAACGCCATCATCCGAAACGCCATCATCCGAAACGCCATCATCCGAAACGCCATCATCCGAAACGCCATCATCCGAAACTCCCTCATCCGAAACGCCATCATCCAAAACGCCATCATCCGAAACGTCATCATCCGAAACGTCATCATCCAAAACACCATCATCCGAAACGCCATCATCCAAAACACCATAATCCGAAACGCCATCATCCGAAACGCCATTATCCAAAACGCTATCATCCGAAACGCCATCATCCGAAACGCCATCATCCGAAACGCCATCATCCGAAACGCCATCATCCGAAACGCCATCATCCGAAACGCCATCATCCGAAACTCCCTCATCCGAAACGCCATCATCCAAAACGCCATCATCCGAAACGCCATCATGCCTCAGAGCCGACCCTGCACAGCATATATAGCAGAGCCGACCCTGCACAGCATGTATAGCAGAGCCCACCCTGCACAGCATATATAGCAGAGCCGACCCTGCACAGCACGTATAGCAGAGCCGACCCTGCACAGCATGTATAGCAGAGCCGACCCTGCACAGCATATATAGCAGAGCCCACCCTGCACAGTATATATGGCAGAGCCGACCCTGCACAGCATGTATAGCAGAGCCAACCCTGCACAGTATATATGGCAGAGCCGACCCTGCACAGCATGTATAGCAGAGCCCACCCTGCACAGCATGTATAGCAGAGCCGACCCTGCACAGCATGTATAGCAGAGCCCACCCTGCACAGCATGTATAGCAGAGCCGACCCTGCACAGCATATATATAGCAGAGCCGACCCTGCACAGCATATATAGCAGAGCCAACCCTGCACAGCATATATAGCAGAGCCGACCCTGCACAGCATATATAGCAGAGCCGACCCTGCACAGCATATATAGCAGAGCCGACCCTGCACAGCATATATATAGCAGAGCCGACCCTGCACAGCATATATAGCAGAGCCGACCCTGCATAGCATGTATAGCAGAGCCCACCCTGCACAGCATATATAGCAGAGCCCACCCTGCACAGTATGTATAGCAGAGCCGACCCTGCACAGCATGTATAGCAGTGCCGACCCTGCACAGCATGTATAGCAGAGCCGACCCTGCACAGCATATATAGCAGAGCCGACCCTGCACAGCATGTATAGCAGAGCCGACCCTGCACAGCATGTATAGCAGAGCCGACCCTGCACAGCATGTATAGCAGAGCCGACCCTGCACAGCATGTATAGCAGAGCCGACCCTGCACAGCATATATAGCAGAGCCCACCCTGCACAGCATGTATAGCAGAGCCGACCCTGCACAGCATATATAGCAGAGCCAACCCTGCACAGCATATATAGCAGAGCCGACCCTGCACAGCATATATAGCAGAGCCCACCCTGCACAGCATATATAGCAGAGCCGACCCTGCACAGCATGTATAGCAGAGCCGACCCTACACAGCATATATAGCAGAGCCCACCCTGCACAGCATATATAGCAGAGCCGACCCTGCACAGCATATATATAGCAGAGCCGACCCTGCACAGCATATATAGCAGAGCCGACCCTGCACAGCATGTATAGCAGAGCCCACCCTGCACAGCATATATAGCAGAGCCCACCCTGCACAGTATGTATAGCAGAGCCGACCCTGCACAGCATGTATAGCAGAGCCGACCCTGCACAGCATGTATAGCAGAGCCGACCCTGCACAGCATATATAGCAGAGCCGACCCTGCACAGCATGTATAGCAGAGCCGACCCTGCACAGCATGTATAGCAGAGCCGACCCTGCACAGCATGTATAGCAGAGCCGACCCTGCACAGCATGTATAGCAGAGCCGACCCTGCACAGCATATATAGCAGAGCCCACCCTGCACAGCATGTATAGCAGAGCCGACCCTGCACAGCATATATAGCAGAGCCAACCCTGCACAGCATATATAGCAGAGCCGACCCTGCACAGCATATATAGCAGAGCCCACCCTGCACAGCATATATAGCAGAGCCGACCCTGCACAGCATGTATAGCAGAGCCGACCCTACACAGCATATATAGCAGAGCCCACCCTGCGCAGCATGTATAGCAGAGCCAACCCTGCACAGCATATATAGCAGAGTCGACCCTGCACAGCATGTACAGCAGAACCCGTATAGCAGAGCCAACACGGCATAGTGTGTACAGCAGAACCCGTATATCAGTGAGCCAACACTGAATAGTGTGTACAGCAGAACCCGTATAGTAGAGCCGACACTGAATAGTGTGTACAGCAGAACCCGTATAGCAGAGCCAACACTGAATAGTGTGTACAACAGAACCCGTATAGTAGAGCCGACACTGAATAGTGTGTACAACAGAACCCGTATAGTAGAGCCGACACTGAATAGTGTGTACAACAGAACTCGTATAGTAGAGCCGACACTGAATAGTGTGTACAGCAGAACCCATATAGCAGAGCCAACACTCACTCAGCTCTGCTACACGGCAGAAAGGTTTTTATGTCTTTGGGATGATGACGTTTCGGACGAGGGAGTTTCAGATGACGTAAGAGGGAGTTGCGGCTGACGCCTGATGGAGATTGGTCCGAAGGAGGAGGCGGGATGCTGTTTCGCCTGACGCGGGACGGAGTTATGGTTGACGACTGACGATGTTCTAAAATGGACACCGTACACCAAAACTATGTCAGGGGTCCATAAACTGTGCATTTCCGGCTGTTACAAAACTACAACTCCCAGCATAACCCAACAATCAGCTTGTTCCAAAAAAAAATGACTCCCAGCATGCCCTGACAACCAGCCTGTTGCAAACTACAACTCCCAGCATGCCCTGACAGCTTTCAGCTAGATCCCACTACAACCTCTGCACCTCATGCAGCAGTGGCCCCCAATATGTGGCTCTTCAGCGGTTAAAAAATGACGACTCCTATCATGTCTAGATGCAGCCATTACCTCTCCATTTTATATAGCAATCATCCCCAACCTGTAGCTGTAAGGGCATGCTGAGACTTGTAGTTATGTAAGTTGGATTTAGCTCTTCAGGGGGCTCTAACCCACAATATTATAATTAGAGATGAGCGAATCGATGTTGACGAACCCGAATTCGTTACGAATTTCATGAAAAATTCGATTCGCAACGAATGCGAATATCACCGTGATTCTATTGCGAGAATCGCTTAATTAAACTCCATTTTACAGCGTTCCAGGCTATTGGAGACCTAAGATGGCGGATCCACATGTGAATACATGGGGCAGGGGATTATGGGAGGGCGGGAATGAAGGTAGGCGGGCTGACCCTGAATCACATGTGAGATGCAGCCTATCAGTGTTCACTGACCCCTGTGATGTCACAGCCCTATATAATCGGGTGTGTGTGTGTGCGTGTGCGTGTGCGTGTGCGTGTGCGTGCCTGTCTGCCTGTCTGCCTGTCTGCCTGTCTGCCTGTCTGCCTGTCTGCCTGTCTGCCTGTCTGTCATACCACAGCGTTACACTGCAACTGCTAGTCACATCAGCATTAGGGAAAGGCAGGAGTGCAGAGTGCTGTGCTGTTACACTGAGAAGGATCATTGATTGCTAAACCTCCTATTCCCGTTATTGAGCATTGCAGCAGAGAGGGGCAGATAGCTGTCAGCTGCCTCATACAGATCTCCAAGCTGCCTGAACTTTATCAACCATCTTATCTCCTCATTTTTCAGCACAATTGAGTTTATTTTTATTTGCTCCACAAATCTTCTGCTGCTCAGAATTGTGTGAATTTAAGGTTTAATCCCTGGATTTAAAAAAAAAAATGTTGTGGTGCTGCACTGTTGGGTCCTGCTGCTGTTCAGAAATACGTGATTGTTCAGTGGACTGTAGTGCATTTGTACCATTTTGTACCTGTTCATCTGTCAAGGGGCCACATACTGTGCAAGCCCAAACAATATATTCACTGTCTTTTTTTTAATTTTATTTTTTTATAGTTTTTTCTGCGTATAGTTAGGCATATATAACTGCCCTCATCAGTGCATAGCGCATAGGTACATCCAAGTATTGTACCATTTAGCACCTGTTAAGCTGTCAAGGTGCTCCATACCGTCAAAGTCCAAACCATAGTATCCACCGGCTGGTGTTTTTCAAAAATACAGAGTTTTTTCTGCTCATAGTTAGGCATATTACTGCCCTCATCAGTGCATAGCGCATAGGTACATCCAAGTATTGTACCATTTAGTACCTGTTAATCTGTCAAGGGCCTACATACTGTTCAAGGACAGCCGTAAGTAATCACCTGCTGCTGTTCTAGACAAATACTGTTTTAAGCGTAGTGCAGCGTATTGTAATACCCTCATAAACGCACTAAGTATGTCAGGCAGAGAAGTGCCAGGACGTGCACAGAGGAGTGGCAGAGGCCTAAATACTTCAGGCAGAGTTGACAGCAGACTTGGGGCGAGTGGCAGCAGGAGTGGCAGCGAGAGGCCTGAGCTCCCTTTATCAGCCAGCGGTCGTGTCTCCACCAGCAACCCATCTGCTGTCGTGGATTGGTTAACACGGTCATCCATTCATCACAAGTGACATCTGACACCCCCAGTCAACAGTCGGTGGGTTCCTCAGACACAACCCTCAGTTGGCATGGCTCGGGAGCAGTCCCTGTCCTCCCATTGCCTTTGTCCTATGCTGTTCCCTCTCCTAGAGAAGTATCTTATGCTGTGGGTTCAGCTCCACTATTTACTGAGGACGATCTAATAGAGGACAGTCAGCAGCTACTGGACAGCCAAGAAGGGGAGGAGACATGCGCTGCTTGCTCCACTAGGCGGCCAAGTAGTGATGCGGAGAGTGACGTGGGAGGCGGTGTTGCAAGTGTTCAGGGTCCTGAAGCAGACACTGTTGGGAAACCTGAGGAGGACATCAGTGACGTGCACACAACTGTTAATGATGATGAAGCCGATCACAATTTGGAGCCGGGTGCAGAAGGGTCTTCATCATCATCAGGAGAAGAGAGTTGCAGGTTGCCCTTGAGGCAGCAAGGCGGTAGCACGGTTGGCAGTCAGTATGGTGGCAGTAGTGGAAATTAAGGAGCCAAAACGTGCCCGGGGGAGACCACCTGCTTTGCGGCAGCCTACCTTTCCAGGAGGTAGTGGAACAGGGGTTCCTGGAGACGACGCCAGTAGCAGTCCATTAGTGCGGACTGCGGGTGGGAAAATCAGCTACTCGGCAATGTGGAAGTTTTTCATAAGGCATCCGGAGGAGGTTCACGTAGCCATATGCAAGATCTGTCGGCAGAAGGTGAAGCGTGGCCAGGGTCCCAATGTTGGCACCACGGCCCTACGTCAACACATGCTTCGCCACCATAAAGCGGCCTGGGAGAACCGTGGCTCCGATGTAGTGGTCCAGCCTGCTGCCTCACCCAGTGGCCATCCGCTCCCTCCTTCATCCAGCCAAGGCTCCACCACCTCAGCCGAAGGGAGCATTGTGTCAAACCCTCCTTCTGTCGCTCCTGCTTCTCCCGCTTTTAGTCAGCCATTCCGCCAACCATCTATCAGCGAAGCCATGTCCAAGAGACAACAGTATGCGCCCACTCATCCAACGGCGCAGAAGTTGAATGTGCTCCTGTCCAAGTTGCTGGTGTTGCAGTCCCTCCCTTTTAAAGTGGTGGACTCTGCACCCTTCAGAGAATTGATGGCTTGTGCCAAGCCGTCGTGGAGAGTCCCAAGCCGTCATTTCTTTGTGAAGAAGGTAGTACCAGCCCTGCATAAGTTTGTACAAGAGAAGGTGGGCCAGTCCTTGAGCCTGTCGGTGTGTTCAAAAGTGCACGGCAGCGCCGACGTGGGGAGCTGTAACTACGGGCAGGGGCAATACATGTCTTTTACGGCTCACTGGGTAAATGTGGTTCCTGCACATCCACAGCAGCAACTTGAACAGGTCACACCGCTTCCTCCTCCACGCTCTGGCTCCCAGGCAGTTGGTCCTGTTACAGTGTGCGACGCCGCCTCCTCATCCTCCACCGTGTCCTCGGCCTCCACTGCACGGCCAAATCTCGGTGGCCCTTCATCGTACCATGTGTGTAGAGCACGGCTGTGTCAAACTGTTCTGTGCCAAACTGTGCCTACATCTCCAGGCTACATGGGCCCTGTGGGGGCGGAACTGGAGGAGGAGGATGATGGGGTCAGAGCGGAGCACAGTTTACGGTGGATGAGATGGCCGGTGTTTCTAGTTTTTGGACAGGAGAGAAGGAGCAGGAGCAGCCAGAGGAGCTGGAGGGTTATGAGGAAGTTGAGACAGAGGACCCAGACACACCGTGGCAGTATGCAGTGGAGATGGAGGCAGGTAGTCCCTCCGAGTCACTAGCGCAAATGGCACAATGCATGCTCAGTTGCTTGCGTAGTGATCCCCGAATTGTCAAAATTCGTCAGCGGGATGACTTCTGGATATCCACCTTATTAGACCCTCGCTACCGTCCCAAAATGGGGGCCTTTTTTACACCCACTGAGAGGCAGGACAAACTTACCTACTACAGAGAGTTTCTACGTAGTCAGTTGGCTGATGCCACATGGTCCATCCACTCGCAGGTCTGACTCGGGGGGGGCCCTCTGCGCTCACCTTCCACTGCCATGGCTGCTGGGGAGGGAAGGGGTGGTAGGAGCAGTACCAGCTCAATCAGCAGCACCCTGAGTCTACAGTCGCTGATGAGTAGCTTCCTTCAGCCGCACAGTGAAGCAACTCATCAGCAGCAGGTAGACATGACACCTGAACCAGCAGGTGGTGGCATACCTTGACATAACCCTGCCAACAACCATTGAAGATCCGCTGGACTTCTGGGCAGCCAAACTTGATTCATGGCCACAACTAGCAGAGTTTGCCCTGGAAAAGCTGTCCTGCCCGGCCAGTAGTGTGCCATCAGAGTGGGTGTTTAGTGCGGCCGGGGCCATAGTCACCCGAACTCGTCTGTCCACTAAAAATGTGGAGAGACTGACGTTTGTCAAGATGAATGAGGGATGAATCAGCCAGGATTTCCACCCACCAATGCCAGATGGCTCAAAGTAGATTGACCATGCTCCTACAACAAAAATTTCTCAATTATGGTTGGTTATGAAACCCTCAGGGGCAGACCTGGGCATTGTATGGCCCGCTTGCCATATACGGTCCTTTGATTGGCTCTGACCGGCCTGCGCTGACTGGGGGACAACTATGCTGCCTAATCTGGGGGACAAGTATGCTCCTAATCTGTGGGACATCTATGCTGCCTAATCTGGGGGACAAGTATGCTTCTAATCTGGGGGACATCTATGCTGCCTAATCTGGGGGACAACTATGCACCTAATATGGGGGAAACTGATGCTTCTGGCCTTGGGCCTATAATTTTTTGAAGTTTAGCAGTATCTAAATACATGCTTAATGCAAATGTCAACATTGATCTTTAAATGTAAGGGGTTGGTTATGAAACCCTCTTGGGTACTGGGAATGCCTGCTCCATACTCATTATGTGTCTTTCAGGAACTACTTGCCTCACTGATGCTGGGGGCCTTGGGCCTTTAATTTTTAGATGTTTAGCAGTGGCTAAATACATGCTTAATGCAAATTTCCACATTGATCTTTAAATGTAAGGGGTTATGAAACCCTCTTGGGTACTGCGAATGACTGCTCCTGACTCATCCTGTGTCTTTCAGGAACTTCTTGCCTCACTGATGCTTGGTGCCTTGGGCCTTTAATTTTGGGATGTTTAGCAGTAGCTAAAAACATGCTTAATGCAAATGTCAACATTGATCTTTAAATGTAAGGGGTTATGAAAACCTCTTGAGTACTGTGAATGCCTGCTCCATACTCATTCTGTGTCTTTCAGGAACTACTTGCCTCCCTGCCCTCAGGCCTTGGGCCTTCAATTTTTGGAAGTTTAGCAGTAGCTAAATACATGCTTAATGCAAATTTCAACATTCATCTTTGAATGTAAGGGGTTGGTTATGAAACTCTCTTGGGTACTGCAAATGTCTGCTCAATACTCATTATGTGTCTTTCAGGAACTACTTGCCTCACTGATGCTTGGGGCCTTGGGCCTTTAATTTTTAGATGTTTAGCAGTGGCTAAATACATGCTTAATGCAAATTTCCACATTGATCTTTAAATGTAAGGGGTTATAAAACCCTCTTGGGTACTGCGAATGACTGCTCCTGACTCATCCTGTGTCTTTCAGGAACTTCTTGCCTCACTGATGCTTGGTGCCTTGGGCCTTTAATTTTTGGATGTTTAGCAGTAGCTAAATACATGCTTCATGCAAATTTCAACAATGATCTTTAAATTCTCGGCATTCTGTCAGAGCCGTGGCCTACCCCGCCGGGGCCGATCCGAGGAACTCACTAAACCATCCAATCGGTAGTAGAGACAGGCGGTGTGTACAAAGGTCAGGGACTTAATGAACCCGAGCTTATGACCCGCACTTAGTTGGAATTCTTCTTTCATGGCAAATAATTGCAATCCCCAATCCCTATCACGAACATGGTTCAGCAGGTTACTCGCACCTGTCGCTTGAAGGATACACACAGGCTGGTCCATTCAGTGTAGCGCACGTGCAGCCCCGGACATCTGAGGGAAAAACACACCTGTTATTGCTCGATCTCACGATTGATGGTGCAATGTAAGGGGTTATGAAAGCCTCTTGGTACTGCTGATGCCTACTCCTGACTGCTCCTGTGTCTTTCAGGAACTACTTGCCTTCATGATGCTTCTGGGCCCTTCAATTTTAGGCTTTTTTAAATAGATACATACTTGCTTAATTTAAATTTCAACATTTATGGTGCAATGTATTGGGTTATTAAACCCTCTTGGGTACTGTTTTTTCAAAAGTTTCTGATACTATTTTTGGTAATAAACTTGAAATTTCCAGAGTACTAACCATTACACCATGGAACGCTTGTTGTATATGATTTTTTTAATTTACATTTTCAAAAATAATACGGAGAGGGATGAACCCTGCTTCTTTATTTCAGAAAAAAATTACTTTAGAGAAGAATGTCTTTTGGTGGTCCACGCATTATAGAGTCTTCTGGACTCTTGGATATGCGCTTATTCTTAAACAAAGGTACAAAAACAAAAAGTGGCCGGTCAGGGCAATGGAGATGTTGAGTCTACATCTCACGGCCACATGAGCCCTGTGGGTGCTTGTGACATTACGTCCTTTGTACCCACACGGCGGGGTCCGGGACACAAATTTTGATCTAAATAAAAATAAAAATAAATTAGACATTTCAATGGTCTCCTCATGCATCAGCCAACTCCAGGCTGCGTCATTCAGTTAATATATAGGTAGCACCCATTGTCTTAAATTTCCGTTAAAAATTTTCGTAAAAAATATTTGTCTTTTTTTTCATAGGGATTGTGAAGCTTTGGTGCGTACTCATGTATCAGCCAACTCCAGGCTGTGTCATTGAGGCAATATATAGGTAGCACACGCTGTCCTAAATTTTCGTAAAATTTTTTCGTCAAAAATGTTTGTCTTTTTTCGTAGGGATTGTGAAGCTTTGGTGCATACTCATGCATCAGCCAACTCCAGGCTGTGTCATTCAGGCAATATATGGTTTACTGATGGCGCTGCTGGGCCTGGGAATTTCAAATTTTCTCATAGCACCCGCTATCCAAAATCTTTTTCAAAAATTTAAAAAAAATTTGTGTTTTTTGGGGGGGAATTGTGAAGCCCTATTGTGTACTCATGAATCAGCCAACTCCAGACTGTGTCATTCAGGCAATATATGGGTTACTGATGCCGCTGTTGGGTCTGGGAATTTCAAATTTTCTCATAGGTAGCACCCGCTATCCAAAATCTTCGGTTTAAATTTCTTAATTCATCTTTTAAACTTAGGGATTCTGAAGGCCTAGTGCCTACTCATGCTGCTGGCAACTCCGGGCTGTGCCATTCATCCACTATATGGTCTCCTCATGCTGCCAACACCTCCACGCTGTGCCATTCATCCACTATATGGTCTCCTCATGCTGCCAACCCCTCCACGCTGTGTCATTCAGCCACTATATGGTCTCCTCATGCTGACAACCAGTCCATGCTGTGTCATTAAGCCACTATATGGTCTCCTCATGCTTCAGCTTCATCCACGCTGTGTCATTCATCCATGACATGTCTCCATATGGTCTCCTCATGCTGCCAACACCTCCACACTGTGTCATTCAGCCACTATATGGTCTCCTCATGTTGCCAACACCTACACGCTGTCATTCAGCCACTATATGGTCTCCTCATGCTGCCAACACCTCCACACTATGTCATTCAGCCACTATATGGTCTCCTCATGCTGCCAACACCTCCACGCTGTGCCATTCATCCACTATATGGTCTCCTCATTCTGCCAACACGTCCACACTGTGTCATTCAGCCACTATATGATCTCCTCATGCTGCCAACACCTCCACACTGTGTCATTCAGCCACTATATGGTCTCCTCATGCTGCCAACACCTCCACGCTGTCATTCAGTCACTATATAGTGTCCTCATGCGGCCAACACCTCCACGCTGTGCCATTCATCCACTATATGGTCTCCTCTTGCTGCCAACAACTCCACGCTGTGTCATTAAGCCACTATATGGTCTCCTCATGCTTCAGCTTCATCCACGCTGTGTCATTCATCCACTATATGGTTTCCTCATGCTGCCAACACCTCCACACTGTGTCATTCAGCCACTATATGGTCTCCTCATGCTGCCAACACCTCCACGCTGTCATTCAGTCACTATATGGTCTCCTCATGCTGCCAACACCTCCACGCTGTGCCATTCAGCCACTATATGGTCTCCTCATGCTGCCAACACCTCCACGCTATGTCATTCAGCCACTATATGGTCTCCTCATGCTGCCAACACCTCCACGCTGTGCCATTCAGTCACTATATGGTCTCCTCATGCGGCCAACACTTCCATGCTGTGCCATTCAGCTACTATATGGTCTCCTCATGCTGCCAACAACTCCACACTATGTCATTCAGCCACTATATGGTCTCCTCAAGCTGCCAACACCTCCACACTATGTCATTCAGCCACTATATGGTCTCCTCATGTTGCCAACACCTCCACGCTGTCATTCAGCCACTATATGGTCTCCTCATGCTGCCAACACCTCCACACTATGTCATTCAGCCACTATATGGTCTCCTCATGCTGCCAACACCACCACGCTGTGTCATTCAGCCATTATATGGTGTCCTCATGCTGCAAACACCTCCACGCTGTGCCATTCATCCACTATATGGTCTCCTCATGCTGCCAACACGTCCACACTGTGTCATTCAGCCACTATATGGTCTCCTCATGCTGCCAACACCTCCACACTGTGTCATTCAGCCACTATATGGTCTCCTCATGCTGCCAACACCTCCACGCTGTCATTCAGCCACTATATGGTCTCCTCATGCTGCCAACACCTCCACGCTGTCATTCAGTCACTATATAGTGTCCTCATGCTGCCAACACCTCCACGCTGTGTCATTCAGTCACTATATGGTCTCCTCATGCTGCCAACACCTTCACGCTGTGTCATTAAGCCACTATATGGTCTCCTCATGCTGCCAACACCTCCACGCTGTCATTCAGCCACTATATGGTCTCCTCATGCTGCCAACACCTCCACGCTGTGTCATTCATCCACTATATGGACTCCTCATGCTGCCAACACCTCCACACTGTGTCATTCAGTCACTATATGGTCTCCTCATGCTGCAAACACCTCCACGCTATGTCATTCAGCCACTATATGGTCTCCTGACACTGATGCCACCACCAGGCTCTGTCATTGTGCCGCTCTGCGGCAGTGATTCTAAAAGCGATGCCGGCAATCTGCATGTTATTCTTAATAACAGTATTATTTCACTACCCCAGCACACTCCATATGCGTTTTAGAACACAGCAAAGTGTTCTTTACCCCTATAGAGGCTGTATGTAGACTAGAAATAGCCTTTTTTAACATCAATTCGCCGCGAAAAAATTCAAAATAAAACAAACTTTTTCGGAAAATTCGACGAATGGCCGAATCGAATTTTTGAAAAGTTCGCTCATCTCTAATTATAATATCTTCTCCTGTAAATCTATGATTTCTTATGACATTTTCTCCAGACTGATACATTGTACATAGCTAGTCCTGCTCTCAGCTGAGAAGTGATACAATTGTATCCAGTCTAGACAATGCTCTGTGAGCTAAACATCCTGGACCCCAGACTGATACATTGTACATAGCTAGTCCTGCTCTCAGCTGAGAAGTGATACAATTGTATCCAGTCTAGACAATGCTCTGTGAGCTAAACATCCTGGACTCCAGACTGATACATTGTACATAGCTAGTCCTGCTCTCAGCTGAGAAGTGATACAATTGTATCCAGTCTAGACAATGCTCTGTGAGCTAAACATCCTGGACTCCAGACTGATACATTGTATATAGCTAGTCCTGCTCTCAGCTGAGAAGTGATACAATTGTATTCAGTCTAGACAATGCTCTGTGAGCTAAACATCATGGACCCCAGACTGATACATTGTATATAGCTAGTCCTGCTCCTAGCTGAGAAGTGATACAATTGTATCCAGTCTAGACAATGCTCTGTGAGCTAAACATCCTGGACCACAGACTGATACATTGTACATAGCTAGTCCTGCTCTCAGCTGAGAAGTGATACAATTGTATCCAGTCTAGACAATGCTCTGTGAGCTAAACATCCTGGACTCCAGACTGATACATTGTACATAGCTAGTCCTGCTCTCAGCTGAGAAGTGATACAATTGTATTCAGTCTAGACAATGCTCTGTGAGCTAAACATCCTGGACTGAGAGCTAGCTATGTAAAGGTTTGTGATGATATTATTCCTCCATTACTGACATTCCTGATAAGTCCCTAATTCCTGCGGTGTCCTCACTCTCTTTCTCCTTCGCTCATAGATCCCAATTTGTCTGTCAGGAAGATTTCCCTAAATGAACGATCCGAAGCGCCGGATCCTCTCCACCTGTTACATCAGTTTAAGCCGCGTCATAAAGAAAGAAGAAGAAGACGTCTCCGATTATCTCTTCACTGATTTATTATGATAAAATGAACATTTATATGAAAAGGGGAAATAAGAAAAATTCTAAATTTATAAGATACAGTTACAACCTGACATCCGAGATTACACATCACATCTCACCGCTCTGCCTGTCAATCACTGCTCAATTATATAACAAATCATAGGGAAAACTGCTTTCTATTTCTGGAATCATTTGCATAAAAAGTTAAGTCACTTTATAAATCATTACATTACTTATCCTGTACTGATCCTGAGTTATATCCTGTATTATACTCTAGAGCTGCACTCACTATTCTGCTCGTGGGGTCACTATGTATATACATGACTTATCCTGTACTGATCCTGAGTTATATCCTGTATTATACTCCAGAGCTGTACTCACTATTCTGCTGGTGAGCTCACTGTGTACATACATTACATTACTTATCCTGTACTGATCCTGAGTTATATCCTGTATTATACTCCAGAGCTGCACTCACTATTCTGCTGGTGAGGTCACTGTGTACATACATTACATTACTTATCCTGTACTGATCCTGAGTTATATCCTGTATTATACTCCAGAGCTGTACTCACTATTCTGCTGGTGAGGTCACTGTGTATATACATTACATTACTTATCCTGTACTGATCCTGAGTTATATCCTGTATTATACTCCAGAGCTGTACTCACTATTCTGCTGGTGAGCTCACTGTGTACATACATTACTTATCCTGTACTGATCCTGAGTTATATCCTGTATTATACTCCAGAGCTGCACTCACTATTCTGCTGGTGATGTCACTGTGTACATACATTACATTACTTATCCTGTACTGATCCTGAGTTATATCCTGTATTATACTCCAGAGCTGTACTCACTATTCTGCTGGTGAGCTCACTGTGTACATACATTACTTATCCTGTACTGATCCTGAGTTATATCCTGTATTATACCCCAGAGCTGTACTCACTATTCTGCTGGTGAGGTCACTGTGTACAGACATCACATTACTTATCCTGTACTGATCCTGAGTTATATCCTGTAAATCTTTTTATTATAAAAATCTAAAACATAACAGACATAATCAATAATACATAACATAAACTCAGCTTACATGCGCCATAAATATGAAACAAAATAAGACAAATTGTCATTATAACAAAAACTAAACTTTTACCAGCCAGTCCAGTTTCAACTAAAACTAATTACGTACACGTATATATAAACTAATGAAATAATATGTGTACCCCAACACCATACATCACACCAAACTCACACCAAATACACAAACAAAAACTCTGCCATGTCCGGCAATAGGAAATAAAAGCCGTCCAAACCTGGACATAATGAAGATATTGACTAACAGGCAGCAGATACATTACAGACAAAACATACACATAAACATAAACATGCATATAAACATACATAGACTTTTTTTTTTTTACTTTTCCTCTCTCTCTCTCTCTCTCTCTCCCTCTCTCCCTCTCTCCCTCTCTCCCTCTCTCCCTCTCTCCCTCTCACCCTCTCTCCCTCTCTCCCTCTCTCCCTCTCTCCCTCTCTCCCTCTCTCTCTCCCTCCCTCCGATCCCACACTCACTCACACCCATCCTCACCACCATCATTAGCGGATATCACACTCATACCCCTCCTCTCCTAATATATATTAAAAAAAAAAAAAAAAAAAAATTTCAAAACAAATAGATCCGGCTGCCTTAACTAAAACAAAAGGTAACTAAACATTAATAAGCATACATATACGGTAATACAGAAATACAGGTAAATGAATAACCATAACAACTCTTTCACTATCTAATCCCAAAGCCCCTCCAGCCCCTCTTGCCATGAGATGGTATAAATGTCCAGTCCAGTCCATAATCCACACCAGGAGCCGGGCATCATGGAGTCCAATATTGTTCATCAATGGCTCCACCCAGCTCACCTCTTACCCCCCATTCCCCCACCCAACCTATTCTATAGCCCCCTATATACATATATACAAGAAAGTAAAAGCAAGGCCTATTCAGCCATGCCACCAAAAGGTTTGCCACACAACATAATTACTTAAACACATACTATACACTTATTAACATAAACATAACTATAGACATAACATAACTATACATATAACTACATTACTATATACATAACATAACAATTGTAAGGCCCAAGTTCAGTTACCTGCAAGCCCTTCATACACTCATTTCTCTAAAACAAAACAAAAAGCTAAAGGTGACATGCGCCAGCCCTCCACCAGGATCAGAGTATGGCAGACCAGATACCAAATAATTTTTAAACCTATCCCTCACCTACTTTCCCTAGACTCACACTATCGCTGCCCCTAAAGTTTAAGCTGTCCCTACACACTGACTCTACACTGACCCTACCACTCTATCCCTAACCAGAATTAAGGTGCCTCCCCCAAAGGGTTCAGCATCTAGGGCACATCAAATGAAAACCCTCTCCATAGGAGAGAAGCCCTACTTGTACCCAATCTGCCATACTCTAAAGACCTGATCTTCCCGAGGTCACCAGTGATATTCCTACAGACCTCCACCTCAGAGAGGACTTTTCGCTGTGTAGATACTAAACACCGTGCATTCCACGTGTGGTACCTAACCACTAAGCTAACTAAAAATAATGTGCACCGATCTCGGCCACCCAGGATCTTGAATGCTCCATAAGCCCACTCCGGATAGGCAAGGCCGGCAAGTTGACTCCAGCCGATGGAAGCGCCCACCCGGTTGTAGACCCCTATATTAAAGGGACAATGAAGCAGGAAGTGGTCCATGCTTTCCAGCGTGTTCCCGCACTCTTCTCGGGGACAGTCCCGGTCATCAGAGCTCCTACACTTCAGGTTGTCCCTTACACATAGCTTCCCCTGAAAGCAGCGCCAGGCCAAGTCCCAAAACTTCTGGGGGATCCGTTTCGAGTTCAAAAGACTTAAACCAACCCTCAGATCCCGACCTGGGCAGTCCCTGAGCGCCAGAGGCTTCTGGAAGTGAGTCAACAGAACCCGTTTGTCAAGGGAACGCCTTGACTGGGTCCTGATCTCCCACACTCCCAGACCCCACCGACGTAACGCCTTCAGAGTCGGGGTAGCGTAAGCCGGAAGATATCCATGTGGTGTACGGAGGTCCTTCACTTGCCCTCCTGTCTCCCATTCCTGGAAGAAAGGCCGAAACCACTCCCTGCAGGAGAATACCCACGGAGGAGCCCTCTCTTTCCAGAGGTTTGCAATGTTGGCTTTCAAGAAGGTATTCGTTAAGAACAGCACAGGGTTTACCATAGATAAACCCCCTAGTCTCCTCGTGCGGTACGTAACCTCCCTCTTGACTAGGTTCAACCTGTTCCCCCATAACAGTTGGAAAAACAGGCTGTAGATCCTAGTGTAGTAAGCCTCTGGCAAGATACATACGCTGCCCAGATAGATAAACAAGGGGAGCAGGTACGATTTGATGAGGTGTACCCTTTCCCTGAGGGTCATAGACCAACCCTTCCACTGGTCCACCTTCTGAGTGGCATCCTGGTGCTTACCGTCCCAGTTTTTGGTGGGATAATCATCCTGGCCGAATGTGATGCCTAAAACTTTTGCTGACTCTTGGAGCCCTGGAAGGGTGTCCGGGAGATCAAACGTGGGATCTCCCCCTCCCAGCCAGAGACTTTCACACTTATCCCGATTGATCTTGGACCCGGATGCCTCCGAGTAACGATCCACCTCCGACATCACCACCTCGACCTCCACCCTTGAGGAGACGAAAATGGTGACATCATCAGCGTACGCCACCACTCTCTGGGCGACATCCAGCTCCGCCAGACTCATCCCGACTCCCGCTAACGGCCCACAATCTACCCTCCGGACGAAGGGATCGATTGCGAACACGTATAACAGCGGGCTCAAAGGACAACCCTGACGGACTCCGGACCCCACTTCAAAAGAGCGGCCAGACCAACCGTTCACCAGTGGGAAACTCTCTGCCCCTGCATATATGGTGACAAGCCAATTCACAAAAGTACTCGGTAAGCCATATCTCAGGAGGACGGACCAGAGGTACTCGTGGTTCACCCGATCAAATGCTTTGGCCTGATCCAGGGACAACAAGTACCCCTTCCAGAGACCCGCACTACTCCGCTCCACTGCCTCCCTGACACTGAGGACAGCACTTAAGGTGCTTCGGCCCGGAACAGAGCAGTGCTGGGCCCCCGAAAGGAGCCGGGGTGCAAACTTCACCAACCGATTAAACAGTATCTTGGCCAGAAGCTTCCTGTCCGTATTGAGAAGAGCTATGGGTCTCCAATTCTCAATCCGGCTAGGATCTTTACCCTTTGAGAGAAGAATCAGGGCCGACCTCCTCATTGACTTTGGCAGAGTGCCCGAGGAGAGACACTCATTAAATACCTCAGTCAAGAGGGGAGCTAAAGACTCCTTAAAGGTCCTGTACCACTCGGATGTTAAGCCATCCGGACCTGGAGACTTCTTAGGGGCAAGCCCCTCGATCGCCAGTCTCACTTCCTCTTCCCTGATTTCTTCTGCCAAAACATCAAGAGAGGGGTCTACCCCTGGCTCAGGAATGGTTTCAGCCAGGAAAGCCGACATCTTGTCCCGATCTAGATCCTTCCTCCCCAAGAGGTGTGAGTAGAAGGATCTGACAACCTCCAGGATCCCTGATCTGGACCGATTCAGAGATCCCGTACTATCGATCAGTCCTGAAATGACTTTACTACTCACTGACATCTTACAGTTTCTGTAAGGGTCGGGCGAGCGGTACTTCCCGAAATCCCTCTCAAAAACCAAAGATGCGTGCCTATCGTACTGACACCTCATCAGCAAGGATTTCACTCTGGAGATATCCTCTCGGCTACCTCCAGTCGAGACGAGAAGCTCGAGTTTCCTCCTCAGACCCTGATACAAGCGATACCTGTTCAGGGACCTGAGGCTCGAGAGCTGGCGGAAGAACCCCGCAACCCGCTTCTTGAATATCTCCAACCACTCTGACTTACTACTACAAAGGCCCAGTAAAGGTACCTGACTCTGAAGAAAATCCTCAAAGGACTGTCTTATCTCCGCTTCCTCCAGGAGGGACGAAGTCAGCTTCCAATAACCTTTACCCATCCGGGGGGTCTCTGAAACATTCAAGGAAAACAAAATCATACAGTGATCGGAGAACTCCACCTCAATCACGGACACTGCGGAAGAGACGGCTTCCTCCTTTAAATAAAACCTGTCTATCCTAGACCTGCAGCTACCTCGATGATAGGTGAAACCCGCGTGGCCTGAGGGGCTCCGGATGTGGGCGTCCTCTAGGCGAGCTTCCCTAACTATGCTATTGAGGGCTGTACTGTCATAAGCCAGCGGACCATTGGAGCCTCTCCTATCTTGGGACCTCGTGACAGTATTGAAGTCCCCTCCAAAGATCACTTGCCGACTTGTAAAAAGGAAGGGCTTGATCCTCATAAAGAGGCTTTTACGGTCCCACTTTGTTTGTGGGGCGTAGATGTTAATGAGCCGGAGCTCTTGCCCCTTCATGAGGACATCTAAGATCAGGCACCTCCCCATTTCCAACTCGATAACCCGTCTGCATTCAACAGGAGCGGTAAAAAGGACCGCCACCCCACTATATGGCTCAGCCGCAAGAGACCAGTGGGAGGGGCCGCGCCTCCACTCTCTCCTGGCTTTTACCAGGGAGGCTAGATCTGACAACCTGGTCTCTTGCAGATACAAAATGTCGGCTTCAACTCGGCCGAGAAAATCAAAGGCTGCAAATCTAGCCATATCAGACTTAATGCTGGCACAGTTAATGGATGCCAGCGTCAATGGGGTGAGTGCCGCCATCCTGAGTGATCGAGTTGGATGGCCTATCCCCTTTACCTCTTACCCTTCTTCTTCCCCCCTTCCCCATCAGAAGAAGACCCCCTTTCCTTCTTTTTAGACCTCTTTAGGGATGCTGACATATCCATCCCACGATCCTCATCTCCTGACCCAGGGGCCACCTGCCCTCCCAAGGAAGTTACCTCAGAAGGAACAGGCTCAGCACCTCCCGGAGGTTCCTCCGCCTCTGAACAAAGACTCTCAGCCTCCCCCTCCAAAGAAAGGGAAGAGTCCTTGCCAAGGGCCCGATACCTATTGGATAGAACGATCAGAGGGGGGTTGGTCAGGCTTTTCCCAGGCACTTGGCCTGCAACACCGGAGGAGGAAGATGATGCCCTGAGTACCCTCTGGCCCTGCCTCCTTCTGCCGCACTTTTGTTTTTCCTTTTGCCCTTTCCCATCTTCCTCATCCAAACTTTCATATTGAGAGGAACTTGAGGAAATGGCCCTATTTGCCTCCTCTTTACGAAGTTTCCTTATCTCTTCACCTAACTCGGCGTCCCCAAGAGCCTCAGCTGTCTTCTCTGAGCCAGCGTCGGGAGCAGGATCCCGGACTACACCTTCTACCAGGGAACTTTCAAGATCCCTGCTCCTTCTGCGCCTCTCCTCCCTCCTAAGCTTAGAGGGGCTCTTGTTCTTAACTTTCTTCATTGGCTCTAGTGCCCCTTCTCCTCTGCTGGTCCCCACCCCAGATGAGGCAACCTCACTGCTCTCCCCATCCCGGGTGGTCACAGCATTGGAGAATGAGCGGGGACACCGGCTAAATGGGTGACCAAGGTCACCACACAGGTTACAGCGAATCTGGCCACAGGTTGCAGCCAGATGACCCTCCGCACCGCACAATGCGCACATCTGCTTAGTGCAGTTTGCGCTAAAGTGTGTGGGATCACCACACTTGTGGCACAGCTTCGGCTGTCCCTGGTAAAAGACTTGGATCCTATCACGGCCGAGAAAGGCGGCTGATGGAATGTGTGCGACAGTGTTACCTGAACGGCGGAGGCGGACGGAAAACGTCCAGGCTCCAGACCAAATGCCATGTTCATCCAGATTTTTCTTGGGGACGTCCGTCACCTCCCCATACCTGCTCAGCCAGGTCATTATGTCATAGCAAGAAAGAGACTCGTTACGTGTCAGAACGGTCACTTTCTTGACAAAACTCTGGCGGGATACCGCCTTCACAGCGAAATCCTGCCAGACAGGCTCGTCCTTCACCAGTGCGTGATTAGACCAAAAGAGCTCAAGCCCTTCTGGCTTCACAAAACTGATGTCGAACTCAGAGGTACCGAAGGGGTGGATCAGAGCAAAGATGTCATTAGCCCTGAATCCCATCTGGAAAAGAAGCTCCACAACTTTTGCCTTAGAAGGGCATGCATCACCGCCTCTCCATACCAGACGGGCCACATTCCTCCGGCCACGCTCCTGCCCGCTTGTTGGAAGGGACCAGACCACCTCCCCATTATGCTCTCGGAATGCCCCAAGTCCATGTCTTTCTATCCAAAAAGACAAGTCGACCTCCTGGTCCTCTACCTGGAGCGTTCTATCCCCTCTCCTTAAAGCCTCCAGGAGGCGCTGTTGCAAGTTACCTTCCCCTGGATTAAGAGATGAGGATCCCCTGGGACCCCCAGCAGCGACATTAGCATAACTCCTTATTGGAGCAGTCGCTACCGGGGGGGCAGCCGGACCGACACCACTCCCCCCAGAAACAACAGTAGAGGCAGTAACATTATACATAACACTTGTGCCTGTCTCCTCCTGCCTAGCTGCACTGGACTGGCCGGGATATAATCTTGCTGGCTTTATGATGCCGGGCTTTACACTTGCATCATTGGCTTCATTGGGCACACTCAACCTTGCAGCAGTCTTCCCTTTAGAAATATCGGAAGAAGCTGCTTTGTCGCATACTTTGCCCTCAGCCTCCGCCAATACCTCGGCTTCAATTTCTTTAACTGCTACTAACATTGCATGGGTTGTATCATGTCCATGTTCCTGTGGTACCAGTCCTCCACCGCCAGCTCCACCCACAGCAGCCCCACCACAGCGCCACAACTCAAAAGAGCCAGACACCGCTGACTGGGCCGCCGAGAATGGCGCTCCGGTTCCAGACACCTGGACACTCCCCCCTTTGCCTGCAGAGGAGTGCCCTGCAGTGCCAGACCTGTTCTGGGAGCTGCCCTCTCCCTTGTCTTTATAATTGCCCGGCCGCCCGAGCTCCATACCAACCTCTGCCACCTGGACACTCCCCCCCTCACCTGCAGAGGAGTGCCCCGCAACGCCAATATCCCCTAACTGGGGACATGCTACCTTGTCCGCAACACTGTCCGGCCCCTTGGCCGTATCTTTGCAGGTGCTGGCCCCGCTACTATGACAAGCGAGGTCAGCGCTTTCCCCCATCTTTACTTTATTATCCCAGGTGTTCTGGCCCCGCTCCACATTTGCAGAAGGGGGGACAGGCAGATTACCAGGGTCTGCACCCTGAACTGACTTTGCAGCCGGCCCAGGGTGCACAAAAGGAACATAAATCAAGCTTACTTGCTCAGATGTTTTTTTCTGCCTTTTCTTCTTCTTTTTTATTATTTGTTCCTCTCCAAGGTCGTCGCCAAAACTAAAATTATCCAAATGCATGGGGGACTCCATCTTTACAATTTGTGCCAGCAGGGCGCCACCACAACCCTCCTCCTCCTCGCCAGCACTCTCGCCCGATGAAGGTGGTAATGCCACTTGTCCTGCAGGTAGACTTGCTTGGGACATGTTCACACCCTGCATTGGCTGCGGCTTGGCTTCCACAGCTTCCCCACTTGCCAGCACCTTAGCCTCTTCAGCCTCCATTTCTTGGACCTCATCCTCACTACTGCTCTCATCTGCTGAACAATCACCCCCAATCTCCTCTTCTTTGACTGGGGATTTCATCCTGGAGGAGCGATCCTCATTAAGAAGTTTCTCCCTAAATAAATCGCTCCCCTCCAGAACAGCCATTCTCCTCAGCTCAGTCTCCTCCAGCTCCAGCCTCAAGGACTTAACCCTTGCAGAGTACTCTGGTTTCTTCCGCTTGGTAGTTGTGCTCACCTGATACTTTGCAAACTTTAGCTCCTCTCTCAGCTCCCTCAGCTTCTTCCCAAGGAGTTCGTACTCACCAATCTTGGCAGCAAGTCTGGAGCTGTATGTCGCCATAGACTCCTTGGGTTTTCTCTGGCCCCACTGCTCCACAACCTGGCTCTTGGAGGAGCTCTTCTGTGCTGCAGAGACCTTCTTTAAACTTGTCTTGCTTGCAGGCTTTTCTTCCTGGCTGAGAGCCTTGCGGCTTCCAACCATTGCTGGAGGGACAGAATCCACATCGCTGCGGACCCTGCCAGATCTTCTAACCCCTCCAGCCGGGGCACTGGCTGGTAGCTTTCCCTCTACACCCCTCGCCAGCCTGGACCGAGGAGTGGAGGTCAGGGGATTCATGCTGATGGCTCCCCCAGGAATCTGCCACCTTCCTGGGAAAGCAGGTGGAAAAAATCAGCCTCTCTCCTCTGGAAGTCTGGAGTCTCAGGAGCTCAGCAACAGACACACCTAGCGACCACACCCTCCAGAGCTGTACTCACTATTCTGCTGGTGGGGTCACTATGTATATACATGACTTATCCTGTACTGATCCTGAGTTATATCCTGTATTATACTCCAGAGCTGTACTCACTATTCTGCTGGTGAGCTCACTGTGTACATACATTACATTACTTATCCTGTACTGATCCTGAGTTATATCCTGTATTATACTCCAGAGCTGCACTCACTATTCTGCTGGTGAGGTCACTGTGTACATACATTACATTACTTATCCTGTACTGATCCTGAGTTATATCCTGTATTATACTCCAGAGCTGTACTCACTATTCTGCTGGTGAGGTCACTGTGTATATACATTACATTACTTATCCTGTACTGATCCTGAGTTATATCCTGTATTATACTCCAGAGCTGTACTCACTATTCTGCTGGTGAGCTCACTGTGTACATACATTACTTATCCTGTACTGATCCTGAGTTATATCCTGTATTATACTCCAGAGCTGCACTCACTATTCTGCTGGTGATGTCACTGTGTACATACATTACATTACTTATCCTGTACTGATCCTGAGTTATATCCTGTATTATACTCCAGAGCTGTACTCACTATTCTGCTGGTGAGCTCACTGTGTACATACATTACTTATCCTGTACTGATTCTGAGTTATATCCTGTATTATACCCCAGAGCTGTACTCACTATTCTGCTGGTGAGGTCACTGTGTACAGACATCACATTACTTATCCTGTACTGATCCTGAGTTATATCCTGTATTATACTCCAGAGCTGTACTCACTATTCTGCTGGTGAGGTCACTGTGTACATACATTACATTACTGATCCTGTACTGATCCTGAGTATTTTGTGTATTTTCATCGTCGTTTTTCCCTTTCCTTGCTTAGTCTTCACCTTTTATATACGGATATAGATGTAGCAGAGCTTGTTTAGTTATTTCGCTGTAATATCTCACATACTAGGGTCACCCACGGTTTTGTATAAAGACTATGTTGTGACATTCTCAGCTCTGCTACATTATTGTAACATAATACCAGTTACATTTCCTTTGGTTCCATATACAGCTGAGACGCAATCGACCTCTCCGGCTCTGCTGTTCCTGTGTTCTCCTCCCAGGTGTCTGTACAGAGTCTATAAGTGGTTAGGAAACAAAACATCCTAAAAGAGCATCCCCCCTCCCCCCTCCGCAGGCCGCGCTCCGTCCAACAGCGATGCGCATGGAAGTCAATAGTGTCCGTATAGGTCAGGGTCTACGTGTCGGCGGAGAGGTATGGCTGCAGGACTACTAACTCTATTAGCGCGGTATTGATTAGGGAAGTGGCGCGGCGTGCGCCCAGATGAGGAGCCGTCAGCACGAGCAGACCTGTGTTCTCCAGCCGGGCACATCAATGCGCCAACACAACAAATGCTATTAAAGAACTTTGGAAGTCTGCAGGGAGGGACAGCCGACAGGTTTCTTATCCTGAGGAAATCCGACTGCAACTTCAGTAGAATCCGTGTGCAGAGCGAACTGTGCGGGGACCAAGCCTTCAGCCCCACAAGGATGAGAAGATGAGGAGGAGGAGGAGGATGATGATGAGGATGAGAAGGATGATGAGGAGGAGGAGGATGATGAGGATGAGAAGTTTGATGAGGAGGAGGAGGAGGATGATGAGGATGAGAAGGATGAGGAGGAGGAGGAGGATGATGATGAGGATGAGAAGGATGATGAGGAGGAGGAGGATGATGAGGATGAGAAGTTTGATGATGAGGAGGAGGAGGAGGAGGATGATGATGAGGAGGATGATGAGGATGAGACGTTTGATGAGGAGAAGGAGGAGGAGAAGGAGGATGAGGAGGATGAGAAGGAGGATGAGGAGGATGAGAAGGAGGATGAGGAGGATGAGGATGATGATGAGAAGGAGAAAGATGAGGATGATGATGATGAGAAGGAGGAGGAGGATGAGGAGGAGGATGATGATGAGAAGGAGGATGATGATGATGAGGAGGCAGATGAGGAGGATGAGGATGATGAGGAGGAGGATGAGAAGGATGATGATGAGGATGAGAAGGATGAGGAGGAGGATGATGAGGAGGCAGATGAGGATGAGGAGGCGGATGAGGAGGCGGATGAGGAGGCGGATGAGGATGATGATGAGGATGATAATGATGAGGAGGATGATGATGATGAGGAGGATGATGATGATGATGAGGAAGATAATGAGGAGGAGGATGATGATGATGAGGATGATGATGAGGAGGAGGATGAAGAGGATGATAATGAGGAGGAGGAGGAGGATGATGATGAGGAGGAGGATGAGGAGGATGGTGATGAGGAGGATGATGATGAGGAGGAGGATAAAGTAAGAGGTTACCGTTCTCAAGCTAGATTCTGTGAGAGGAGTGTAAGATACAGACCACCCACAAAACACTAAAAAAGGTTTTATATATTTTTTTTAAAACATTAATAGAATAAAATAAAAATGAAAGAGTACAAATGTTTATGCCGCTGGCTTGTTAGCTCATATGCTGTGGAGCATCTACTGCAATAGAAAAACATAGGATGCTTGGTAGCGGTTTGTATATATGTTATGGCGGACAATATTGCACATTGCGCATTTATATACAACTAGCTGAGTACTCGGCGTTGCCCTGTTTTTCCTTCCTAATCCTTGTTGGGGAGGAAAATAAACAAAGGAGGAAACTTTTGACTTCATATCCCGTCCTCATATATTGTTGTGATATCCCAACCTCCTATCCAGTCCTCCTTTCCCGTCCTCATATCTCGACCTCCTATCCCGTCCTCCTTTCCTGTCCTCCTTTCCCGTCCTCATATCTCGACCTCCTTTCCCGTCCTCCTTTTCTGTCCCCCTATCCAGTCCTCCTATCCCGATCTCCTATCCTGTCCTCCTATCCCGATCTCCTATCCTGTCCTCCTATCCCGTCCTCCTATCCCGTCCTCCTATCCCGTCCTCCTATCCCGTCCATCCATCCCGTCCTCCTATCCCGTCCTCCTATCACGTCCTCCTATCCCGTCCTCCTATCATGACCTCCTATCCCGTCCTCCTATCATGACCTCCTATCCCGTCCTCCTATCACGACCTCCTATCCTGTCCTCATATCCCAACCTCCTATCCCGACCTCCTATACCGTCCTCCTATCCCGACCTCCCATCCCGACCTCCCATCCCGACCTCCCATCCCGTACTCCCATCTTGTCCTCCTATCCCGTCCATCTATCCTGTCCTCCTATCCCATCCTCCTATCCCGACCTCCTATCTCGACCTCCTATCCCGTCCTCCCATCCCGTCCTCCCATCTTGTCCTCCCATCTCGTCCTCCCATCTCGACCTCCTATCCCGACCTCCTATCCCGACCTCCTATACTGTCCTCCTATCTCGACCTCCTATCCCGTTCTCCTATCCCGACCTCCCATCCCGACCTCCCATCCCGTCCTCCCATCCCGTCCTCCCATCCCGTCCTCCCATCTCGTCCTCCCATCCCATCCTCCCATCCCGACCTCCCATCCCGTCCTCCCATCCCGTCCTCCCATCCCGTCCTCCCATCCCGTCCTCCCATCCCATCCTCCTATCATGACCTCCTATCCCGTCCTCCTATCATGAACTCCTATCCCGTCCTCCTATCACGACCTCCTGTCCTCATATCCCAACCTCCGATCCTGACCTCCTATACCGTCCTCCTATCCCGACCTCCCATCCCGTCCTCCCATCCCGACCTCCCATCCCGTACTCCCATCTTGTCCTCCTATCCCATCCATCTATCCTGTCCTCCTATCCCATCCTCCTATCCCGACCTCCTATCTCGACCTCCTATCCCGTCCTCCCATCCCGTCCTCCCATCCCGTCCTCCCATCTCGTCCTCCCATCTCGACCTCCCATCCTGTCCTCCCATCCCGTACTCCCATCCCGACATCCCATCTCTTCCTCCTATCCCGACCTCCTATCCCGACCTCCTATACTGTCCTCCTATCTCGACCTCCTATCCCGTTCTCCTATCCCGACCTCCCATCCCGACATTTCCTTCCTAATCCTTGTTGGGGAGGAAAATAAACAAAGGAGGAAACTTTTGACTTCATATCCCGTCCTCATATATTGTTGTCATATCCCAACCTCCTATCCAGTCCTCCTTTCCCGTCCTCATATCTCGACCTCCTATCCCGTCCTCCTATCCCGTCCATCTATCCCGTCCTCCTTTCCTGTCCTCCTTTCCCGTCCTCATATCTCGACCTCCTTTCCCGTCCTCCTTTTCTGTCCTCCTATCCAGTCCTCCTATCCCGATCTCCTATCCTGTCCTCCTATCCCGATCTCCTATCCTGTCCTCCTATCCTGACCTCCTATCCCCTCCTCCTATCCCGTCCTCCTATCCCGTCCTCCTTTCCTGTCCTCCTATCCCGTCCTCCTATCCCATCCTCCTATCCCGTCCATCCATCCCGTCCTCCTATCCCGTCCTCCTATCACGTCCTCCTATCCCGTCCTCCTATCATGACCTCCTATCCCGTCCTCCTATCATGACCTCCTATCCCGTCCTCCTATCACGACCTCCAATCAGTGAGCAGCACAGAGAACACTAGCTAAGTGATCATGTACTCTAAGATCAGTGCATGTACAAAAACTCCAAAGATCTGAATAAAGAACTAATAAACAAATAGAGTTAAAAACACCAGACAGGAAAACGGATTAGTATAAACAGACTCCACGAACAGACAGGAATATAGCATAATCCCCCAGAACCTCCAGTAGACACAAAGTCCCCATGGACCGGTAAAAGGGATCTATCGCTAAACAGGAATAATCGCAATCCCTCAGAAAACCTCCAGTAGACATGAAGTCCCCATGGACAGGTAACAGGGATGCCTAGTTAGAACTCAGAAAACAGATACAAGTGTAGAACACTGTTCACACTGAACACAAGACAGGAATCACAATCCCTAAAAAAACCTCCAGAAGACACGGAGTCCCCATGGACAGGTAACAGAGATATCTAGATCAGAGCCTCCAGTAGACACAGGAATGGAGAGAAAACACAGAAAATGGATATAAGAGAAAACACAGTGTGAACAGATACATAACAGAAAGGATATACAAATCCTAAAACCAACTAAACAAACACAACTTAAAATCTACTAAGAGCTTGCCACATAACCATGGCTAAAACCAGAACATACCAGTTTCATGCTAAGACAGAGATAGTAGATTAAAAGCTCAAATAAAGAGTGTTTCACCAAGAGCTCCATAGCAGCATGTCAGGATCTCAGGATGTCAAATGTATCACCTGCCCAGAAGCTAGGCTGAGCTGATCCTTATCTAAACACACCCTAAGAGCTATTGGCTAGAAAGCCAAAGGCTTTAACTATTCCCTGACTCAGGAACATAAAACTGTTCACACACAAGCAAATCCAATAGCTGTGTGTGAACAAAGACCAAGAAAGACATGACAGGAGTACTCTACTGCCCCAGTGTCCGGAACATTTTGTTCTGAATGCTGGGTGTGGGTTGGGGGGGTTGTGATGTTATGCCACACCCCCTGAATGGAAGTCCATGGGAGGGGGAGTGGTGACTGCCATGCCCCCTCCTATAGACTTGCATTGAGGGGGCATGGCGTGACATCACGGGGGCCGTGGCTGGGATGTCACAACCCCCGCAGCCCACACACAGCATTCAGAACAAGATTTTTGCCACCCTAGGCAAAAGCTAATTTTGTCGCCCCTTGACTCCGCCCATTGGCTCCCCCCTTTGACACACCCCACCTTACCAATGGGGTGACACACTGTAACAATCCTCCTCCTCATTCTGCTGGCTGAGCGAGTAGTTTGGATGCTGGTTGTCTAACTTTCGTGCGGCAGGCAGAGCTGCGCCCCCATCAAGAGGGCGCTCTAGGCGGCTGCCTATTTTGCCTATAGGCAGAGCCGGCCCTGGGTAAGGGTTATGTTCACAGGAATTCTGCTCAGACATTCCGCTGCACTTATTTAACATTGGTGTGAATGGGTCTTTTGCTGAACTATTTACACTGCCAAAGGCTGCCTGGGCATGCTGGGGGTTGTAGTTCTGCAATAGCTGGAGGCCCGCTGGTTGGGTAACCATGTCCTAGAGCAGTCCTCTAGTGGACCCATAATACCTATGGGTTCACTGCAACCATTGGAAAGGGGGGTGGGGCAATACATAATTGGGTCCTCCCCCCCAGGAGCCCCTGGACCCTGGCGGTTGCTTCTTTTTCTGCCCATACATCTACATCAGTGGTCTCAAACTGTGGCCCTCCAGATGTGTTAAAAAACTTCAACTCCCAGCATGCCTGGTCTTCAACTCACAGCATGCAAAACTTCAAATCCCAGCATGCCCGGACAGCCGTTGGCTGTCCAGGCATGCTGGGAGTTGAAGTTTTGCAACATCTGGAGGGCCATAGTTTGAGACCACTGATCCACGTAGTCTATCACATGATTAGGTATAAAACCCCATAAACATTCAATATGGCGCAATTGTTTATGCTGTACTGTGGCATCAAGAACAAACTAGCAGATCACTATGCACCCATTACCACCCACACTGCGCGTGATTGAACATTGCGCCAATTTGCTTGTTGGGGACATTTTTTTTCTGCTCCTTTATTGTATCCGCAACGAGAAACCAGAAAGACAAAACTCTGCTCCCTAATGTTCCGGACAGATTGAAATAAATCTGATTCTTCTCAGGGTCCCGGCAGGACGAGCGGATGGCGACCTCCCCTGATAACGCGGCGTCCTGCGCCGCCATTAACATAAAACAATTGTTTGCTCCTTTGTAGATAAATTGCATTCACTCCGGACGCTCGGCGGCGTCTTCCACAGAGCGCGCCATTCATTAGGAATTCCTGTCCGCCTCCGCTGGATGTGACTACCTTAAATAAAGATCCCGACCGCATTATTATACCGGAGGAGTAAGACGCGGCAGCAGCACGAGGCACCAGGGGGCCGTTCTCACAAAATGACCTTCATTGCTTCATCGGAGGCTCCCGCCATAAACCGCCGCGAAATCCCAGGAAGAGAAGACGCTGACGCCTGCATGCAAATCACCACAAGCAAAATCCTATCTCCATGTTTACTGAGGGGCCGCGGGGAGCGCCGGATTATAACCGCCACAAAGCGGCGAGATAAGGGGCCACACACGCATCTCCATCCGCTCGTGGAAGAAAGCGACAAAGTATCGAATTCATCTCCACATCCTCCGGAGCCACCGCCATAGAAGACGCTAAGACGACTTGTCTCCTCTTCATTATTTCACTTCTTACTTTTTATTATTTCAGTCATAATTCTCAGATAATACAGGAGATGTGACCTGCAGTCCTATGTAACACCGGAGATAACACCTTACCTGCAGTCCTATGTAATATAACCGATAACACAGTGATAACTCTCTGAGTACAGATAATGTATAGATGTGACCTGCAGTCCTATGTAATATAACCGATAACACAGTGATAACTCTCTGAGTACAGATAATGTATAGATGTGACCTGCAGTCCTATGTAACACCGCAGATAACACCTTACCTGCAGTCCTATGTAATATAACCGATAACACAGTGATAACTCTCTGAGTACAGATAATGTATAGATGTGACCTGCAGTCCTATGTAACACCACAGATAACAGTGATAACTCTCTGAGTACAGATTATGTATAGATGTGACCTGCAGTCCTATGTAACACCACAGATAACACAGTGATAACTCTCTGAGTACAGATAATGTATAGATGTGACCTGCAGTCCTATGTAACACCACAGATAACAGTGATAACTCTCTGAGTACAGATAATGTATAGATGTGACCTGCAGTCCTATGTAACACCACAGATAACACAGTGATAACTCTCTGAGTACAGATAATGTATAGATGTGACCTGCAGTCCTATGTAACACCACAGATAACAGTGATAACCCTCTGAGTACAGATAATGTATAGATGTGACCTGCAGTCCTATGTAACACCACAGATAACAGTGATAACTCTCTGAGTACAGATAATGTATAGATGTGACCTGCAGTCCTATGTAACACCACAGATAATAGTGATAACTCTCTGAGTACAGATAATGTATAGATGTGACCTGCAGTCCTATGTAACACCACAGATAACAGTGATAACTCTCTGAGTACAGATAATGTATAGATGTGACCTGCAGTCCTATGTAACACCACAGATAACAGTGATAACTCTCTGAGTACAGATAATGTATAGATGTGACCTGCAGTCCTATGTAACACCACAGATAACAGTGATAACTCTCTGAGTACAGATAATGTATAGATGTGACCTGCAGTCCTATGTAACACCACAGATAACAGTGATAACTCTCTGAGTACAGATAATGTATAGATGTGACCTGCAGTCCTATGTAACACCACAGATAACACAGTGATAACTCTGAGTACAGATAATGTATAGATGTGACCTGCAGTCCTATGTAACACCACAGATAACAGTGATAACTCTCTGAGTACAGATAATGCAGTAGATGTGACCTGCAGTCCTATGTAACACCATAGATAACAGTGATAACTCTCTGAGTACAGATAATGTATAGATGTGACCTGCAGTCCTATGTAACACCACAGATAACAGTGATAACTCTCTGAGTACAGATAATGTATAGATGTGACCTGCAGTCCTATGTAACACCACAGATAACACAGGGATAACTCTCTGAGTACAGATAATGTATAGATGTGACCTGCAGTCCTATGTAACACCACAGATAACACAGTGATAACTCTCTGAGTACAGATAATGTATAGATGTGACCTGCAGTCCTATGTAACACCACAGATAACAGTGATAACTCTCTGAGTACAGATAATGTATAGATGTGACCTGCAGTCCTATGTAACACCACAGATAACAGTGATAACTCTCTGAGTACAGATAATGCAGTAGATGTGACCTGCAGTCCTATGTAACACCATAGATAACAGTGATAACTCTCTGAGTACAGATAATGTATAGATGTGACCTGCAGTCCTATGTAACACCACAGATAACAGTGATAACTCTCTGAGTACAGATAATGTATAGATGTGACCTGCAGTCCTATGTAACACCACAGATAACAGTGATATCTCTCTGAGTACAGATAATGTATAGATGTGACCTGCAGTCCTATGTAACACCACAGATAACAGTGATAACTCTCTGAGTACAGATAATGTATAGATGTGACCTGCAGTCCTATGTAACACCACAGATAACAGTGATAACTCTCTGAGTACAGATAATGCAGTAGATGTGACCTGCAGTCCTATGTAACACCATAGATAACAGTGATAACTCTCTGAGTACAGATAATGTATAGATGTGACCTGCAGTCCTATGTAACACCACAGATAACAGTGATAACTCTCTGAGTACAGATAATGTATAGATGTGACCTGCAGTCCTATGTAACACCACAGATAACACAGGGATAACTCTCTGAGTACAGATAATGTATAGATGTGACCTGCAGTCCTATGTAACACCACAGATAACACAGTGATAACTCTCTGAGTACAGATAATGTATAGATGTGACCTGCAGTCCTATGTAACACCACAGATAACACAGTGATAACTCTCTGAGTACAGATAATGTATAGATGTGACCTGCAGTCCTATGTAACACCACAGATAACAGTGATAACTCTCTGAGTACAGATAATGTATAGATGTCACCTGCAGTCCTATGTAACACCACAGATAACAGTGACAACTCTCTGAGTACAGATAATGTATAGATGTGACCTGCAGTCCTATGTAACACTACAGATAACAGTGATAACTCTCTGAGTACAGATAATGTAGTAGATGTCACCTGCAGTCCTATGTAACACCACAGATAACACAGTGATAACTCTCTGAGTACAGATAATGTATAGATGTGACCTGCAGTCCTATGTAACACCACAGATAACACAGTGATAACTCTCTGAGTACAGATAATGTATAGATGTGACCTGCAGTCCTATGTAACACCACAGATAACACAGTGATAACTCTCTGAGTACAGATAATGTATAGATGTGACCTGCAGTCCTATGTAACACCACAGATAACACAGTGATAACTCTCTGAGTACAGATAATGTATAGATGTGACCTGCAGTCCTATGTAACACCACAGATAACAGTGATAACTCTCTGTGTACAGATAATGTATAGATGTGACCTGCAGTCCTATGTAACACCACAGATAACAGTGATAACTCTCTGAGTACAGATAATGTGGTAGATGTCACCTGCAGTCCTATGTAACACCACACGTTACTGTCAATCAAGGTGTAAAACAAAAACTCTCCACACATTTCTGCGCTGCCAGGAGGTGTTGTCATAGGGATGGTTTGGGTTGTGTTGTAAATGCTCTGAAGCTTTATAAGTCACATCCGACAACAACAAAACAATTATATTTTCTTCCATTGTATATAGGTGAATATAATAACAATATAATGATCTAATGCTACAATATGAATAATAATGATAATTTTAATGACTTTATTTTATTCGTTTATAAATACTTATTATCTCGGTAGCTGATTCCTCGGTGGCGGCTTTTGTGCGGCGTCTTCTGCGTCACATTGTTTTGCCGCCATTTACCTCCAATGAAACAATGATACAGTTTATATAACAATAGAAAAGATGTTATAAAGCAGGTAGATAAAGGAGACGACAACACAGAACATTTCCCCGCTGACGGCGCCGCGCACAACACTTATCTTCTGGAGTAAAATCCCTTTTGTTGAATATTTCCCAGAAGTCTCAGAACAAAACCTCCGATTTTCTATTTTTAGGGACCTTGAAAGTCCTAAGTTTATTGTGTAAGAGGCGTCTTGTGTTATTATGTGGCGGTGGAATTGTGTGTCCTTTGTGCTGCGGTTATTTGCAGCCATTTGTAGGATAAGAAGGGGTAATGTTCAGTAAAATGACTGCGATTGGATATGAATTACATTATAATATGCTCTCCCAGGCATCATCAGCGGAGGGAAATAATCACATTTGTGCATTTGATGCAGCACAGGCGCCGCGCACAGCTTTGTCCTTATCTAACAGAACATTTGCTAATTATAGGATTCTCCAAAGGCATCTTAATCATGGCCGCCTCCTCCACCGCCGCCCATCCACACTATTGTGCTCCGCCAAGCCAAACCACACTGCCTCCATATGTATAAGGGCAGCCACTAAAGTCAATTCAAGTGCACAGTATATGGCCAAAAGTATGTGAACCCTTGAGCATCACCTCCATGTCCTTTAATTACTGTGCTATGGATTTTCCTCATTGCCCCAACTCTGCTCTATCTTTTTATCACCATTTTGTTGGTGAAAAGGCCGGTCCATTAGTCGGATCAGATGTTGTGTTCGGTGATTAGTCCAGTCCATTAGTTGGATCAGATATTGGTGCTGGTGATAAGGCCTGTCCATTAGTTGAGTCAGACATTGGCCCATCAATTGGTCAGGCATTGGTGTTGTGATAAGGCCGGTGGTGTTAGACATTGGTGTTGATAGTCAGGCTGGTCAATGTGTCAGTTTAGACATTGGTGCTGGTGATAAGGTTGGTCCATGAGTTGGTCGGACATTGGTGTTGGTGATAAGATTGGTCCATTAGTTGGTCGGACATTGGTGTTGGTGATAAGGTTGGTCCATTAGTCGGTCAGACATTGGTGTTGGTGATTAGGCCGGTCAAATGGTTGGTCAGACATTGGGGTTGGTGATAGGGCCGGTCCATTAGTTAGTTGGTCAGACATTGGTGTTGGTCATAAGGTTGGTCCATTAGTTGGTCGAACATTGGTGTTGGTTATAAGGTTGGTCCATGAGTTGGTCGGACATTGGTGTTGGTGATAAGGTTGATCCATTAGTTGGTCGAACATTGGTGTTGGTGATAAGGTTGGTCCATTAGTTGGTCGGACATTGGTGTTGGTGATAAGGCCGGTCAATTAGTTGGTCAGACATTGGTGTTGGTGATAAGGTTGGTCCATTAGTTGGTCAGACATTGGTGTTGGGGATCAGGCCGGTCCATTAATTGGTCAGACATTGGTGTTGGTGATAAGGTTGGTCCATTAGTTGGTCAGACATTGGTGTTGGGGATCAGGCCGGTCCATTAATTGGTCAGACATTGGTGTTGGTGATAAGGTTGGTCCATTAGTTGGTCAGACATTGGTGTTGGTGATAAGGTTGGTCCATTAGTTGGTCAGACATTGGTGTTGGTGATAAGGTTGGTCCATTGACATTGGTGTTGGTGATCAGGCCGGTCCATTAGTTGGTTGGACATTGGTGTTGGTGATAAGATTGGTCCATTAGTCGGTCAGACATTGGTGTTGGGGATCAGGCCAGTCCATTAGTTGGTCAGACATTGGTGAATGTATTTGATTTCAATAGCTTATCAAACCTACTGAAACAAGGAAAAACTTCTCCAAAATTGCGGACACTGCAGCTTCATTTCACTATAATCAAGGATTCAATCCTAATCTTGTTCTTGACAGGTCACTCTCCCTCTCTAGATATTACAGATGGCAGAAGCTAATTGGGCAAGAAGTGGTCTAAGCCTTTGGCCAAACCAAGACTCCTCCATCAGATGATGAGTTACAGGTCAGCCCTGTGGAGAATTTCCTCTGCTCCGACTCCCCTCAGGCCTGTCTGCTGCTCATCGACCATGGAAACCCCAATCCATGTGCTGCCCCCAGAGACCATTGGGGTCTCAGTAGTTGATGTTCCAGCTCATAGATCATTGTGACTTCTCACATGTTTCGGTCATCATTGGTCTGACTCTTGTGTGGATACTGTTTGTGGACATCTTGACTTCACACCATCAGGTGGTGTGACGTGTGACCCTAAATGTGACCTGTCCGCTCTTCAGTAGGATTCGGTCTTCTGCCAGTTCCTTCCATGGACATCGCAGAGCTGTATGCTGGATTGTATGCACCTGTTGGGAACGAGTGTGGCTGTAATGGCCATACCCTCATATCTGAAGGAGGTGCACTTACTTTTGTTACAAGAGAGGCAATGAATCCGGCACTGCGTGGTAAGTTCGAAAACATACCAGGATGAGCAGCTAAAAACCGCACTAGCCTGCCACTACAGTCTGCTTGGGGAGGTGCTCCACCTTACAAAGTATACATAATGGAGCAGTAGATAGTAGAATAAAGACGGCACTCACCATATAGCAGAATTAAATGACTTTAATCTTCATCTTGGGATCATAGGACAAACAAAGCAGGGAGTAGGTACAGAAAGCGGGGGCATCTGTGCCGTCTTTATTCTACTATCTACTGCTCATACTTTTGGGCACATTGTATATGTTCTACATATCAGCCTCCCACGTCTTGATGCCTGAGTTTAGCCGCCTTGGTTTCTGCCTCTCTCCTCTCTGGAGGACATGGTCATCCCTGACAAAGCCTGTCCCGAGGACAGAAGCCCCCCCCATGAGGTGCGCCGATGCTGGGCAGACGTCCCGATGGACCCACTGTGAACCTTCTCTTCCTATCAGGGACAATCAGTGATACAGACAGAAGCTCTGGAGGATCATTCTCCATGGAATCTCCCGGGGCGAGGACTGTCATCTGGACCGCTGGTTCTCTGGATAGAAGAGCTGGTGTGACACAAAGCGCGGCCTCCATTGGGATCTCATCCTATCCGCACAGTGACCCCCCTGAGTTATTCCTGCTTATTGTCCTTCTTGGTTTTATCCAAGGGTTAACTCCTTGTGTGCTGCACAATGCCAATCTCTGCCTCCATATACACAGTGCTGGACGTGGAGCTTATAATACTCCTGTATTCCGGCTTATCATGTGTTTGAATAGAGGGAACCCTGGCCAGTCAATGATATCACAGATATTTAGCCCTTTACAGATGTGGTCTATGGTGTAATAGAGGAGAACTGGTTCTGAGGGACCTAATATAGATATCTCATGTACTGTCTATATATTGGTAAATCTAGTCATTTTCTACCTTTCTGTGGTCTTACGTGCTTTCATTTTAGAGCAAACTGTCTGCTATGTTGTCTTCATTAGCCCAATGTCTGGTGTACATCCTGTAGCATACATCCTGTTCCTGTGTACACTCTAGCCGGGAATTCAGCCAACTCAATCTCCCACCCACTGCACCATCTTAAAGGAGTACTCTGGCAAAAAAAAGTAGCTGATCATGGGGTCTGACCAGTGGGGCCCCCTGCGATCACCAGGACAGGACCCCTGCACTTTCAAAAAGGAGTGCGGGTTGTCTACCGGTAGATGACACACAATCCATTTATTTCTATGGTAACGCCGATGATGCCCGAGAGCTGTACTCAGGTCTTTTCGGAGCTCCCATAGGAATGAATGGAGCACTTGCCGGCTGTAGCCACTCACTGTGCGCCAGGTCCCATTCTGGTGATCGTGGAGGGCCCCATTGATCGGACCCCCTGTGATCAGCTACTTATCCCCTATCCTGTGGATAGGGGATAAGCTATTATTTGACAGAGATCTCATTTAACTATAACCCTTTTGCAAACTCCCATCATGCCGAAAGTTTCTGTGTTCAATCTAGCCTGAAATTCAGCCAACTCTATCTCCCTTGGAGGTGTCAGGGAGGCGTGTTGGGAAGGAGATTGGGAGTTTGATGAATATCCAGCTAGAGTGTACACAGGAACAGGAAGTCTTTTAGAAGATGTGTGCATAAGACAGCAAGTTAAGCTGAAGACAACAGAAAAATAATAAAATAAAAGTATTTAACAACATATGTTCATTTATTGAATATGTAAAAAAAAATGGTTGAATAGTTAAAAACCAACTGTTTAAAAAATGAACATATGTTGGTAAATAAAGTTATTTTCTTACCTTTCTGTTGTCTTCACCTCAACTTCCTGTCTGGTGTACATCCTCTAAAAGGCTTCTTCAGCAAACTCTATCTCCCTCCCACTATGCCTCCTTGACTATAACCAGTCACAGAGAGATAGAGTTGGCTGAATCCCCAGCTAGAGTGTACACAGTAACAGGAAGTCTGACCATACAGGAAGTTGGGCTAATGAAGACAACACATGATATGTTAATTTATTAGATAGTTAAAAAGAGGTTTCATTGTAGGATGACCCTTTAAAGGCCAAAGGGAATGATAAGACCTGATATCTGAGTCCCTGTCTGCAGCATGTCACAAGTCCGGCTGCGGGGTAGGGAGGTGTCTCCGTATACTGTGCGCTTATTAATAGCTGCAGATGATGATTGTAACGGAGATTTATGTTATTGCATACAGCGCCATTCATTGTCGTGTTTTTCCTCTGATATCGCCGCGCCGCGCTCTTTATCACGCAGCTGATACATGTTCGGAAAAATCTCCATTTATCTGTGAAAATGTTACGGAGGTGACGCGGCATCCATCTTGGTCGCATTTTCAATATGCAGAACGCTGAATGCTGAATGTTTATCTTGGTGCGGCTCATTTATTGTTGGTAACGTCACCATTAAGTATGTGAACCCCCCCACACTCCTACACACAGATAAGGCTCTGCTATGTTAATGTCACCGCTGCAGGGAATTCATCTCTATAACTGGGCCGTAGACATGGAGCATAAATCAGATCCGTAGGACGGCGCGTGGTGGCGTGTATTAATATCCTGACACGAGACCCGGAGAACCGCGGCAAAAGTCACATGGTCTACACTGGACTATGGGAATGGTACTGCTGGTCAGGCTTCAGCCGTCATGTAGGGGCTTGACCAGGAGAGATTACAGGAAAGAACCTGGAAAATACAGAAAAACCGCGGCACTTCCGCCATCCTGGCGCTGTATAACCAGACCGGACAGGACTATGGGGAAGATACAATGTAGCCATAGCCTCAGAGTGCACAATGAATGTAACTACAGGTGTATTGAGTCTTGTGGCCAAAGTCATCAGGGCCCTTATGTATACAATGGGCCCCCGAGGTATTGTATATGTCATTAACCATTTCTAGACCAGGCTGTGTAACCCCTGCTGCAGAGAAAGGGTTAATCCGGTGTTTACAAACCAGCGTATCTCCAGCTGTGGCAAAACTACAACTCCCAGCAAGCCCGGACAGCCGTTGGCTGTCCGGGCTTGCTGGGAGTTGTAGTTTTGCCACAGCTGGAGGCACCCTGGTTGGGAAACACTGGGTTAATCCGATGAAGCAATGAACCTAAAACAGACTGGGGAGCAGTAAAATCCTTGGGAGACAGACGGAGGGTAATAATGTGAGTGCGAGCGCCAGGAGAGGTGCAGGCGCCGTCATTCACGTTCCACTAAACATCTGCCGGAACGACTAATTAAAGTAAACTCATCGTAAGGTGAGGGCCCTGGGAGGGAGTCAGCAGGGGCCCCGAGACTGAGCCACGGATTCAATGCATGAAATGGGGATCAATGTATAAGAGCAAAGTCATGAATGAGGCGACTACAGACCCCATTATATAGAGCGGTGCTCCCCAATCTGGGGCCTAACTACAACCCCCATCATGTCCTGACTGGCATCAGCTGTGTGTGCTCTCTGAGCGTAGATAATTCAGTAGATGATGAGTATACAGGTATATAGTACAGGTGATGATGAATATACAGGTATATAGTACAGGTGATGATGAATATACAGGTATATAGTACAGGGGATGATGAATATACAGGTAGATAGTACAGGTGATGATGAATATACAGGTATATAGTACAGGGGATGATGAATATACAGGTATACAGTACAGGTGATGATGAACATACATGTATACAGTACAGGGGATGATGAATATACAGGTAGATAGTACAGGTGATGATGAATATACAGGTATATAGTGCAGGTGATGATGAATATACAGGTATATAGTGCAGGTGATGAGGAGTATACAAGTAGATAATACAGGTGATGATGAATATACAGGTATATAGTACAGGGGAGGATGAATATACAGGTATACAGTACAGGTGATGATGAATATGCATGTATACAGTACAGGGGATGATGAATATACAGGTAGATAGTACAGGAGATGATGAATATACAGGTATATAGTGCAGGTGATGATGAATATACAGGTATACAGTACAGGTGATGATGAATACACAGGTATATAGCACAGGTAATGATGAATATACAGGTAGATAGTACAGGGGATGATGAATATACAGGTATATAGTGCAGGTGATGATGAATACACAGGTATATAGTACAGGTGACGATGAATATACAGGTAGATAGTACAGGTGATGGTGAATATACAGGTATATAGTACAGGTGATGGTGAATATACAGGTATACAGTACAGGGGATGATGAATATACAGGTAGATAGTACAGGTGATGGTGAATATACAGGTATATAGCACAGGTGATGGTGAATATACAGGTATATAGTACAGGTGATGATAAATATACAGGTATATAGTACAGGGGATGATGAATATACAGGTATATAGTACAGGTGATGATGAATATACAGGTATATAGTACAGGGGATGATGAATATACAGGTATATAGTACAGGTGATGATGAATATACAGGTATATAGTACAGGTGATGATGAATATACAGGTATATAGTACAGGTGATGATGAATATACAGGTATATAGTACAGGGGAGGATGAATATACAGGTATACAGTACAGGTGATGATGAATATACAGGTATATAGTACAGGGGAGGATGAATATACAGGTATACAGTACAGGGGATGATGAATATACAGGTATATAGTACAGGGGAGGATGAATATACAGGTATACAGTACAGGGGATGATGAATATACAGGTATATAGTGCAGGTGATGATGAATATACAGGTATATAGTACAGGTGATGATGAATATACAGGTATATAGTGCAGGTGATGATGAATATACAGGTATATAGCACAGGTGATGGTGAATATACAGGTATATAGTGCAGGTGATGATGAATATACATGTATACAGTACAGGTGATGATGAATATACAGGTATATAGTGCAGGTGATGATGAATATACAGGTATATAGCACAGGTGATGGTGAATATACAGGTATATAGTGCAGGTGATGATGAATATACAGGTATATAGCACAGGTGATGGTGAATATACAGGTATATAGTACAGGTGATGATGAATATACAGGTATATAGTACAGGGGAGGATGAATATACAGGTATACAGTACAGGTGATGATGAATATACAGGTATATAGTACAGGGGAGGATGAATATACAGGTATATAGTACAGGTGATGATGAATATACAGGTATATAGTACAGGGGAGGATGAATATACAGGTATACAGTACAGGTGATGATGAATATACAGGTATATAGTACAGGGGAGGATGAATATACAGGTATATAGTACAGGTGATGATGAATATACAGGTATATAGTACAGGGGAGGATGAATATACAGGTATACAGTACAGGTGATGATGAATATACAGGTATATAGTACAGGGGAGGATGAATATACAGGTATACAGTACAGGGGATGATGAATATACAGGTATATAGTGCAGGTGATGATGAATATACAGGTATATAGCACAGGTGATGGTGAATATACAGGTATACAGTACAGGGGATGATGAATATACATGTATACAGTACAGGTGATGATGAATATACAGGTATATAGTACAGGTGATGATGAATATACAGGTATATAGTGCAGGTGATGATGAATATACAGGTATATAGCACAGGTGATGGTGAATATACAGGTATATAGTGCAGGTGATGATGAATATACAGGTATATAGCACAGGTGATGGTGAATATACAGGTATACAGTGCAGGTGATGATGAATGTATCTGGAAATTCTAAGTGACCATCTCCGGTGTCGTTTTCCAGGAGGATTCGGTTAGTTTCCTGGCATCTTTGTTTGTGTAGGATGAAGATGAAATTAAATTTCACCCCCGGCCGCCCAGTCACCAGACCTAATTATCATGGATCCTGTAGGGGGCGCTCTTGAGAACAAGGTTTGCAGTAGATTCCCATCCAGCATCTTCCATCTGTCTATATTTATCTATTTGTCAGTTCCTCGATGTGTTTCAGCCATATAATGCGTCCGACCTGTCAAAAAAAAATCTCTGGGGGTGAAGGAACTTGTGTATTGGGGTGTGGAGGGTTTTTGGAGGCTTCCTCCCCCTCCATGTGTCCAAATTCCCTCCAAGGGTCATATTCCTCCCCCCTCTATGTCCGGATCACATTAGCTCCGGGGGTCTTCGGTGTCACTGACTTGAGTATTGGGGTGCGGAGGGTTTTAGGGTCTCCCTCCCCCTATATGTCCGGATCACATTCGCTCCCTGGATCTTCAGTGTCACTGACTTGAATATTGGGGTGCAAAAGGTTTGGGGGTCTCCCTCCCCCTATATGTCCGGATCACGTTCGCTCCGGGGGTCTTCAGTGTCACTGACTTGAGTATTGGGGTGCGGAGGGTTTGGGGGTCTCCCTCCCCCCTATATGTCCGGATAAAATTTGCTCTGGGGGTCTTCGGTGTCACTCACTTGAGGTGCAAAAGGTTTGGGGGTCTCCCTCCCCCCTATTTGTCCGGATCAAATTCGCTCTGGGGGTCTTCGGTGTCACTGACTTGAGTATTGGGGTGCAGAGGGTTTGGGGGTCTCCCTCCCCCCTATTTGTCCAGATCAAATTCGCTCTGGGGGTCTTTGGTGTCACTGACTTGGGTATTCAGGTGCGAAGGGTTTGGGGGGCTCCCTCCCTCCTATATGTCCGGATCAAATTCGCTTTGGGGTTCTTTGGTGTCACTGACTTGAGTATTGGGGTGCTGAGGGTTTGAGGGGCTCCCTCCCCCCTATATGTCCGGATCACATTCGCTCCGGGGGGGGGGTCTTCAGGGTCACTGACTTGAGTATTCGGGTGCAGAGGGTTTGAGGGGCTCCCTCCCCCTATATGTCTGGATCACATAGCTCCGGGGGGGTCTTCAGGGTCACTGACTTGAGTATTCGGGTGCAGAGGGTTTGAGGGGCTCCCTCCCCCTATATGTCTGGATCACATAGCTCCGGGGGTCTTCGGTATCACTGACTTGAGTATTCGGGTAAGGGGGGTTTGGGGGGCTCCCTCCCCCTATATGTCCGGATCAAATTCGCTCTGGGGGTCTTTGGTGTCACTGACTTGTGATCCATCACCGGCTGCCGTGTAGAAATGTCTTGGAGCGACTTTTAATATTTAATGCGGCTGAAGAAAAATGACGCGAGGAGCCAGCGCCTTAATTAGATGTAATTGAAAGTCGCGCGGAGGAAACATCGGCGGATCGGGGATGGATGTCTGTGGGTTTGTTTAATGATCCTCTGATATAATGGATTTACATTCCCGCTTGCGTATTAATGGCCCGCGCTACGGAAACGCTGTGAACCAGCCCCGAGGATACCACGCATTACAAATGTCAGCAAGACGCGCAATTTACTATGCATACAGCAGCACGCTGCTCCGAGGAGTCACATGACATTGTCAAGGCCCAACAGCTGAACGGCCAAGGTAGTGCTTCCAACTACAACTCCCAGCATGCCCGGACATCTGCATTAAAACTAATTTTCGCACAAATGGCGATGGATTGATCCTTGCTGTAGACTTTGGTCACTGTACGCATTTCTTTTAAAATTAGCATATTTGAATTATGTTGTGTGTGCAGTTTATTTTTTTTAATCCCCTCCCCCGTTGTGTTACAATTTATCTCCTCGGCCTGCCGGACCCCCTGTATACAGACCCCAGACTAGATTTACTTATATATATATATATATATATGTATGTGGTGCCACAGGGGTGCTAGGAATACCTTATCACTTCGTGACGCCAGGGCACCGTTATCCTATACACAGTCTGAGGTTGGAGACAGCTTCTCCTGGGCCAGACACTGGGAGTAAAGGAACACACCGACGTCAGGGTGGTGCAGATGGTATTACACATACAGTATGGAGCAGAGTGAGAGGATGCCGTGTAACCCTTGGGAGCTCCGCCAGGGCTTGACTTTCCGCTATAAGGGGGTCCTTACAGAATGGCTGGATGGGATTGAGATGAGATTTCTTCTGGGGTCTCTTCAGGATTTCCCCACACTTCACTCCTTTACTTGTGCTCAGCTTACAGCTCTAGGCTGAACTGGGGCAACTCCTCCCCCATTACACTATATACTACAGAATTTAGGGGTTACGTAGGGCAGGCAGGGTCACATGGGCTTACACTGCTCCTCTTCTCTTAAAGGTATAACACACATAAATATCAGGATTTACAGCGCACATGAGAAACATAACAAAACGGATGATAAAATGCTTGAACCATAAAAATACAGCAGACACTTAGTGGGCCCAACACCTGACCAAGACCAGACCCCCTGTATACAGACCCCAGACCAGACCCCCTGTATACAGACCCCAGACCAGACCCCCTGTATACAGACCCCAGACCAGACCCCCTGTATACAGACCCCAGACCAGACCCCCTGTATACAGACCCCAGACCAGACCCCCTGTATACAGACCCCGGACCAGACCCCCTGTATACAGACCCCAGACCAGACCCCTGTATACAGACCCCAGACCAGACCCCCTGTATACAGACCCCAGACCCCCTGTATACAGACCCCAGACCAGACCCCCTGTATACAGACCCCGGACCAGACCCCCTGTATACAGACCCCAGACCAGACCCCTGTATACAGACCCCAGACCAGACCCCCTGTATACAGACCCCAGACCCCTTGTATACAGACCCCAGACCAGACCCCCTGTATACAGACCCCGGACCAGACCCCCTGTATACAGACCCCAGACCAGACCCCTGTATACAGACCCCAGACCAGACCCCCTGTATACAGACCCCAGACCCCCTGTATACAGACCCCAGACCAGACCCCTGTATACAGACCCCAGACCAAACCCCCTGTATACAGACCCCAGACCAGACCCCTGTATACAGACCCCAGACCAGACCCCCTGTATACAAACCCCAGACCCCCTGTATACAGACCCCAGACCAGACCCCCTATATACAAACCCCAGAACAGACCCCTGTATACAGACCCCAGACCAGACCCCTGTATACAGACCCCAGACCAGACCCCTGTATACAAACCCCAGACCCCCTGTATACAGACCCCAGACCAGACCCCCTATATACAAACCCCAGAACAGACCCCTGTATAAAGACTCCAGACCAGACCCCCTGTATACAGACCCCAGACCAGACCCCCTGTATACGGACCCCAGACCAGACCCCTGTATACAGACCCCAGACCCCCTGTATACAGACCCCAAACCAGACCCCCTGTATACAGACCCCAGACCAGACCCCCTTTATAAAGACCCCAGACTAGATTTACTTACAGTATACAGTATATAGATCCCAGACCAGACCCCCTGTTTACAGACCGCCTGTATACAGACCCCAGACTGGATTTACTTATATATAGATCCCAGACCAGACCCCCTATACACAAACACCAGACCCTCCCAATACACATACTCCAGACCCCCCAGCCTATACACACTCAAGACCAGACCCCCTATACACATACACCAGACCAACCCCCCATACACATACTCCAGACCCCCCCCATACATACTTCAGACCAGATCCTCCTATACACACCCCAGACCAGACCCCTTATACACATACACCAGACCAGACCCTCCCTATACACACTTCAGACCAGACCCCTTATACACACCCCAGACCATACCCCCCCCCCCCCTTATACACATACACCAGACCAGACCCTCCCTATACACATACCCCAGACCAGACCCTCCCCATACACATACTCCAGACCAGACCCCCTATACACACCCCAGACCAGACCCCTTATACACATACACCAGACCAGACCCTCCCTATACACATACCCCAGACCATACCCCCCCTTATACACATACACCAGACCAGACCCTGCCCATACACATACTCCAGACCAGACCCTCCCCATACACATACTCCAGACCATACCCCCCATACACACCCCAGACCAGACCCCCTATACACACCCCAGACCAGACCCCTTATACACATACAACAGACCAGACCCTCCCTATACACACCCCAGACCAGACCCCCTATACACACCCCAGACCCCCCTATACACACCCCAGACCAGACCCTCCCTATACACACCCCAGACCAGACCCCCCCTATACACACCCTAGACCAGACCCCTTATACACATACAACAGACCAGACCCTCCCTATACACACCCCAGACCAGACCCCCCTATACACACCCCAGACCATACCCCCTATACACACCCCAGACCAGACCCCCTATACACACCCCAGACCCCCCTATACACACCCCAGACCATACCCCCTATACACACCCTAGACCAGACCCCTTATACACATACACCAGACCAGACCCTCCCTATACACACCCCAGACCATACCCCCTATACACACCCCAGACCCCCCTATACACACCCTAGACCAGACCCCTTATACACATACACCAGACCAGACCCTCCCTATACACACCCTAGACCAGACCCCTTATACACATACACCAGACCAGACCCTCCCTATACACACCCCAGACCAGACCCCCTTATACACACCCAGACCATACCCTCCTATAAACACCCCGGACCAGTCCCCCCCTATACACACCCCAGATCATACCCCCCTATACACACCCCAGACCATACCCCTCTATACACACCCCAGACCAGACCCTCCTATACACACCCCAAACCAGACCCCCCTATACACACACCAGACCATACCCCTCTATACACACCCCAGACCAGACCCTCCTATACACACCCCAGACCAGACCCCCTATACACACCCCAGACCAGACCCCCCCTATACACACCCCAGACCAGACCCCCCTATACACACCCCAGACCAGACCCCCCTATACACACCCCAGACCAGACCCCCCATACACACCCCAGACCAGCTTTCTATATAGACCTCTGCCCAAACCTGCCCCTATACAGACCCCATACTAAACATCCTTATGTACAGACCCCAGACCAGACCCTCCCTATACACATACTCCAGACCATTCCCCTTGTATACACACCCCAGACCAGCTCTCTATATAGACCCCAGATCAGACCTTTATATAGACCCCAGATCAGACCCTGCCATAACAATGTGACCTACCTGTATAGGAAAAACATCATGATGGGACATCACAGCAGAGTTAGGACAGGACAAGACAGGGCAGGACAAGGTAGGGCAGGACAGGACAGGGATGGACAAGACAGGACAGGGCAGGAAAGGGATGGACAAGACAGGACAGAACAAGACAGGGCAGGACAGGACAATGCAGGACAGGGCAGAACAGAACAGGACAGGGCAGAACAAGACAGGGCAGGACAGGACAAGGCAGGACAGGGCAGAACAGGACAAGGCAGGACAGGGCAGAACAGGACAGGACAAGGCAGGACAGGGCAGAACAGAACAGGGCAGGGCAGAACAGAACAGGACAGGGGAGAACAAAACAGAACAGAACAGGACAGGGCAGGACAGGGCAGAACAGAACAGGACAGGGCAGAACAAAACAGGGCAGGGCAGGACAGGGCAGGACAGGGGCTCCTGAGGTTCCCGGGCGGACATGATCGTTCTGTAAGAACATTTGTATGTCAGAGCCCTAACAACCAGCGATGACATTACAGGGACCCAGGGCACTTTATGTTTTTTCCATTTTTCTCCCAGCCGGTCGTGTACCCCCTAAGGCTGCGGCACGTACCCCCCAGGCTACATGTACTGGAGACTGCGGAGCAACGCTCTGCACAATCCTATGTGACTACATACAGCAGCACGAGCCTCTCCTGTCCTGTGGTAACAATGTATCAGTGCAGGTAAAATGTATCAGTCTGGGGTCCAGGCTGTGATTGTCTAGACTGGATACAACTGTAACAAACCCTCAGCTGACAAACAGGGGTGTCCAGCCCCTGGAAATAAGATTAATGTCCCTGTAAATACCAATCCTTGGGTCTCTTATCCTGTGGATATATTGTTCCATAGTTACTGTATATTTGCCCTAGCTGGAAGCCCACATAGTTTAGTGTAAGCAGAAGGGTCCTTTCTCAGCTCTTCCCTCACTTCTGACTGGCCTGTTCCTCTTCTTAGAGCAGGATGGGAACTGGACAGTCTGGGGTAAAAATCTCCACACGTGCCGCATTTTGCAGGTTTCTAAAAAACAAAAACAATTTTTACCAACCAGGGTGCCCCCAGCTGTTGCAAAACTACAACTCCCAGCATGCCCGGACAGCCTTTGGCTGTCCGGGCATGCTGGGAGTTGTAGTTTTGCAACAGCTGGCGGTACCCTGGTTGGGAAACACTATATAAAGCAGAGGCGTTGTGGGAACATGAATTAAGAGCGGCCGATTTCTCTATTCAGTCCCATCTCCTCTAACACCCCAGGAGGCTCCATCATAGAACCCGACATGGCTGATAGTGACAGGGACTTAAGGAACATCAAGAGGCAGATAATTCCGTAGGATTCCTCTCGTTTCGCTCTTGCGCTGCGGGCGGTTTCCTCGCTCTTCTCGTGCAGCAGATTTTTTACCAGTGTTAATAACTTGCAGATGACTGGAGGGAGCGGCGGCTGACAGGACACATATAAGTCACTGGGTCCATGAATAATGGAAGCGACTGCGCACATTCAATGGAGGCGCAATCACGTGATGTGTGGTGAATGGAGCAGAGATGGCGGATGTAACGGAATAACTGGGGGGACAACAAGTCCATCTCCATAGTCAACACCGGACGGACCCTCACAGGATCAATAAAGAATAACACTGGCCATACACCTCCCACTCCAATCTCCCCTCCAGACTCCTCTGTCCTCCTCCTCCAGACTCCTCTATCCTCCTCCTCCTCCAGACTCCTCTGTCCTCCTCCTCCTCCAGACTCCTCTGACCTCCTCCTCCTCCAGACTCCTCTGACCTCCTCCTCCTCCAGACTCCTCTATCCTCCTCCTCCTCCAGACTCCTCTGACCTCCTCCTCCTCCAGACTCCTCTATCCTCCTCCTCCTCCAGACTCCTCTCTCCTCCTCCTCCAGACTCCTCTGTCCTCCTCCTCCAGACTCCTCTGTCCTCCTCCTCCTCTATACTCCTCTGTCCTCCTCCTCCAGACTCCTCTGTCCTCCTCCTCCAGACTCCTCTGTCCTCCTCCTCCAGACTCCTCTATCCTCCTCCTCCTCCAGACTCCTCTCTCCTCCTCCTCCAGACTCCTCTGTCCTCCTCCTCCAGACTCCTCTGTCCTCCTCCTCCAGACTCCTCTGTCCTCCTCCTCCAGACTCCTCTGTCATCCTCCTCCAGACTCCTCTATCCTCCTCCTCCTCCAGACTCCTCTATCCTCCTCCTCCTCCAGACTCCTCTGTCATCCTCCTCCAGACTCCTCTATCCTCCTCCTCCTCCAGACTCCTCTATCCTCCTCCTCCTCCAGACTCCTCTGTCCTCCTCCTCCAGACTCCTCTGTCCTCCTCCAGACTCCTCTGTCATCCTCCTCCAGACTCCTCTATCCTCCTCCTCCTCCAAACTCCTCTGTCCTCCTCCTCCAGATTCCTCTGTCCTCCTCCTCCTCCAGACTCCTCTGTCCTCCTCCAGACTCCTCTGTCCTCCTCCTCCAGACTCCTTTGTCCTCCTCCAGACTCCTCTGTCCCCCTCCTCCTCCAGACTCCTCTATCCTCCTCCTCCTCCAGACTCCAATCTCCCCTCCAGACTCCGCTGTCCTCCTCCTCCAGACTCCTCTGTCCTCTCTTCCAGACTCCTCTGTCCTCCTCCTCCTCCAGACTCCTCTGTCCTCCTCCAGACTCCTCTGTCCTCCTCCTCCAGACTTCTCTGTCCTCCTCCTCCAGACTCCTCTGTCCTCCTCCTCCTCCAGACTCCTCTGTCCTCCTCCTCCTCCAGACTCCTCTGTCCTCCTCCTCCTCGAGACTCCTCTGTCTTCCTCCTCCTCCAGACTCCTCTGTCCTCCTCCTCCAGACTCCTCTGTCCTCCTCCTCCAGACTCCTCTGTCCTCCTCCTCCTCGAGACTCCTCTGTCTTCCTCCTCCTTCAGACTCCTCTGTCCTCCTCCTCCTCCAGACTCCTCTGTCCTCCTCCTCCTCGAGACTCCTCTGTCTTCCTCCTCCTCCAGACTCCTCTGTCCTCCTCCTCCAGACTCCTCTGTCCTCCTCCTTCAGACTCCTCTGTCCTCCTCCTCCTGACTCCTCTGTCCTCCTCCTCCTGACTCCTCTGTCCTCCTCCTCCAGACTCCTCTGTCCTCCTCAGACTCCTCTGTCCTCCTCCAGACTCCTCTGTCCTCCTCAGACTCCTCTGTCCTCCTCCTCCAGACTCCTCTGTCCTCCTCCAGACTCCTCTGTCCTCCTCCTCGAGGCTCCTCTGTCTTCCTCCTCCTCCAGACTACTCTGTCCTCCTCCTCCAGACTCCTCTGTCCTCCTCCTCCTCCTCCAGACTCCTCTGTCCTCCTCCTCCAGACTCCTCTGTCCTCCTCCTCCTCCAGACTCCTCTGTTCTCCTCCTCCAGATTCCTCTGTTCTCCTCCTCCAGACTCCTCTGTCCTCCTCCTCCAGACTCCTCTGTCCTCCTCCTCCAGACTCTTCTGTCCTCCTCCTCCAGACTCCTCTGTCCTCCTCCTCCAGACTCCTCTCTCCTCCTCCTCCTCCAGACTCCTCTGTCCTCCTCCTCCAGACTCCTCTGTCCTCCTCCAGACTCCTCTGTCCTCCTCCTCCAGACTCCTCTGTCCTCCTCCAGACTCCTCTGTCCTCCTCCTCCAGACTCCTCTGTCCTCCTCCTCCAGACTCCTCTGTCCTCCTCCTCCAGACTCCTCTGTCCTCCTCCTCCTCCAGACTCCTCTGTTCTCCTCCTCCTCCAGACTCCTCTGTCCTCCTCCTCCAGACTCCTCTGTCCTCCTCCTCCAGACTCTTCTGTAATATTGTATACTTAATTAGCCAGATCTCAGGTCCAGAATACTGATTTACAACGTTGTACTGTGACGTTCACACTGAATATCATCCTTTTCTCTCCTTTTCTCTATTCATCTCTCCATTTTTCACTCTTCACAATCCTTTGAGGACTGGTTTACTATTTTTTTTAATTACATTTTAGGTCTATTTAGATTACACCAGTTAACCTTGGGAACATTCTTATGTTTTAGTGAGCTACACCACTTCATCATCAGATTATACAGTATTGTTCTAACCAGTTCAGTTCAGTGCGGATTATAGTATCCTGTTCTAATAATTATATTTCTGTGCGGATTATAGTATCCTGTTCTAACCAGTTCAGTTCAGTGCGGATTATAGTATCCTGTTCTAATAATTATATTTCTGTGCGGATTATAGTATCCTGTTCTAATCATTACAGTTCTGTGCGGATTATAGTATCCTGTTCTAATCATTACAGTTCTGTGCGGATTATAGTATCCTGTTCTAATCATTACAGTTCTGTACGGATTATAGTATCCTGTTCTAATCATTACAGTTCTATGCGGATTATAGTATCCTGTTCTAATCATTACAGTTCTATGCGGATTATAGTATCCTGTTCTAATCATTACAGTTCTATGCGGATTATAGTATCCTGTTCTAATAATTATATTTCTGTGCGGATTATAGTATCCTGTTCTAATCATTACAGTTCTGTACGGATTATAGTATCCTGTTCTAATCATTACATTTCTGTGCGGATTATAGTATCCTGTTCTAATCATTACAATTCTGTGCGGATTATAGTATCCTGTTCTAATCATTACAGTTCTATGCGGATTATAGTATCCTGTTCTAATCATTACAGTTCTGTACGGATTATAGTATCCTGTTCTAATCATTACATTTCTGAGCGGATTATAGTATCCTGTTCTAATCATTACATTTCTGTACGGATTATAGTATCCTGTTCTAATCATTATAGTTCTGTGCGGATTATAGTATCCTGTTCTAATCATTACAGTTCTGTGCGGATTATAGTATCCTGTTCTAATCATTATAGTTCTGTGCGGATTATAGTATCCTGTTCTAATCATTACAGTTCTGTATGGATTATAGTATCCTGTTCTAATCATTACATTTCTGTGCGGATTATAGTATCCTGTTCTAATCATTATAGTTCTGTGCGGATTATAGTATCCTGTTCTAATCATTACAGTTCTGTGCGGATTATAGTATCCTGTTCTAATCATTATAGTTCTGTGCGGATTATAGTATCCTGTTCTAATCATTACAGTTCTGTGCGGATTATAGTATCCTGTTCTAATCATTATAGTTCTGTGCGGATTATAGTATCCTGTTCTAATCATTACAGTTCTGTATGGATTATAGTATCCTGTTCTAATCATTACATTTCTGTGCGGATTATAGTATCCTGTTCTAACCAGTTCAGTTCTGTGCGGATTATAGTATCCTGTTCTAACAAGTTCAGTTCTGTGCGGATTATAGTATCCTGTTCTAATCATTACAGTTCTGTGCGGATTATAGTATCCTGTTCTAATCATTACAGTTCTATGCGGATTATAGTATCCTGTTCTAATCATTACAGTTCTGTGCGGATTATAGTATCCTGTTCTAATCATTACAGTTCTGTGCGGATTATAGTATCCTGTTCTAATCATTACATTTCTGTGCGGATTATAGTATCCTGTTCTAATCATTACAGTTTTGTGCGGATTATAGTATCCTGTTCTAATCATTACAGTTCTGTATGGATTATAGTATCCTGTTCTAATCATTACATTTCTGTGCGGATTATTCCTGTTCTAATAATTATATTTCTGTGCGGATTATAGTATCCTGTTCTAATCATTACATTTATGTGCGGATTATACAGTTATGTTCTAACCAGTCCAGTTCTGTGCGGATTATAGTATCCTGTTCTAATCATTACAGTTCTGTGCGGATTATAGTATCCTGTTCTAATCATTACAGTTCTATGCGGATTATAGTATCCTGTTCTAATCATTACAGTTCTGTGCGGATTATAGTATCCTGTTCTAATCATTACAGTTCTGTGCGGATTATAGTATCCTGTTCTAATCATTACATTTCTGTGCGGATTATAGTATCCTGTTCTAATCATTACAGTTTTGTGCGGATTATAGTATCCTGTTCTAATCATTACAGTTCTGTGCGGATTATAGTATCCTGTTGTAATCATTACATTTCTGTGCGGATTATAGTATCCTGTTCTAATCATTACAGTTCTGTATGGATTATAGTATCCTGTTCTAATCATTACATTTCTGTGCGGATTATTCCTGTTCTAATAATTATATTTCTGTGCGGATTATAGTATCCTGTTCTAATCATTACATTTCTGTGCGGATTATACAGTTATGTTCTAACCAGTCCAGTTCTGTGCGGATTATAGTATCCTGTTGCAAAACTAAAACTCCCAGCATGCTCGGACAGCCTTTGGCTGTCCGGGCATGCTGGGAGTTGTAGTTTTGCAACAGCCAGAGGAATACAGTTTAAATACCACTGGTCTAGGAGCTAAACTGATACATTTTACCTTCAGCGATACATTGTAGCAAACAATTGCAGAGAGATTTCTGTTGATGCACAGATTGCTACAAACCCTCCGCGCTGTGAGAGATGTTAGGTAAGGACGGGGTCTGAGCATCTGAACGTTTCCACTCACTGACAGCAAGCAGAGGTTTATTTTAAAAAGTGACAAATTGAAACACAGAGTAGAGTTTCATGGGGGGTTATCTGGGCCCCCTCTCTGGGATGGGAGGCAGTGGGCTCTATATACATCACAGCTTTACGGTTTATACATCACTATCCCAGGAGGGGAAGAACAGACTCTTTACCTTGAATCTGATTCGCACTTTTCGTTTTTTCTTTCCCGTGGCGCCAATTACAGGAAACTTTTATTAATACAGAGAAGTTATAGCAGAAAGTTATATTGTTGGATACATCGGAGGGTTCTCCACCATTATCCTCTCCAGAGTTATAGCCCGGCGCTCTGTACGTGAAGTCTGAGCGCAGCGGCAGCCGCCATTCTTTGCGGTGATAGGTTCCCATATAACTGCAGCAATTCTGTAATCCATGGATGAGACCCCGGGGCTCAGCCTCCCGCTCAGCCCGTCCCATAATATCTGGATTATTATGCGCCGCTGACGCTTTAAGCCCTCGTAGCGTTTTTTTTTATTGATTTATTTACACCTCATTTACCTGAAAATGGCCTAAAATGCCGGGAAAATGGTGAATATATCATCGCGCTATTATTCTCATCTCTCACTAAGACTTTTTGTTTTGAGAACCATGAAATCGGATCAGACGCATCGGACAGAGAACGCAGCATGGCTGACGTATCCCAGCATCCCGCTCTCCTGGTACTTTTTAACCCATAAATTACCATGTGAGCCTGCAGCTGCTACTCCAGTGCCCTCCAACCTGTGTCACTCCAGCTGTTGCAGAACTACAACTCCCGTCATGCCCTAAAAATTTCTGTCAGATCCTTTGCCCTCTTAGATCAGTGTCCCCCAACCTGTAGCTTTCCAGCTGTTAAAAGCTACAAGTCCCATCATGCCCTGATAGCCAGTGATTGATCCTTTGCTCTCTTCGATTTGTTTCTTAACCTGTAGCCCTCCCTAGTTGTTATAGAACTACAAGTCCCATCATGCCCTGATAGCCAGTGATTGATTCTTTGCCCTCTTAGATCAGTGTTCCCCAACCTGTATTTCCCCAGCTGTTACAGAACTGTCAGGACATGATGGGAGTTGTAGTTTTGTAACAGCTGGAAATCCACATATTGGGGATCACTGATCCATTCTATCTATTAACCCTTCACAATTACCTAGTGGACCAGTAATGATGTGTACAAGTCTTTCTGGGGCCCCTATGCTGGATGTGGCCCCCACAGAGCCCCCTGTCTCCAGTAACAGAGCGGTGTTTGTTGTCATTCTGTTAGCTGAGGGCCCAAGAAAATCTGTGACCCCGGGATTCCTAAGTGTCCACCCTGGGCAAGAGCCATGCGTTATCTAACAAATTGTTTCTAGTCTAGACCATCACCTAGGTCAGTGGTCTCCAAACTGTGAACCTCCAGCTGTTGCAAAACTACAACTCCCAGCATGCCTGGACAGCCTTTGGCTGTCCGGGCATGCTGGGAGTTGTAGTTTTGCAATAGCCAGAGGTCTCCCTTGTGTTTCCTATAATGTTGTACTTGCTGTCTGTTTAGCCCCTTGGGGTCTGCAGGTAATCCCCCAGTATACATACTCCTGTCATCCAGTGTTACGTCTCGTGTAGATACATTGTTATGTCTCATGCAGATACATTGTTACATCTCATGTAGATACATTGTTACATCTCATGTAGATACATTGTTACATCTCATGTAGATACATTGTTACGTCTCCTCTAGATACATTGTTACTACTAATGTAGATACATTGTTACGTCTCGTGCAGATACATTGTTACGTCTCGTGTAGATACATTGTTATGTCTCGTGCAGATACATTGTTACGTCTCGTGTAGATACATTGTTACGTCTCGTGTAGATACATTGTTATGTCTCATGTAGATACATTGTTACGTATCATGCAGATACGTTGTTACGTCTCATGTAGATACATTGTTACGTCTCCTCTAGGTACATTGTTACGTCTAATGTAGATACATTCTTACGTCTCCTCTAGATACATTGTTACGTCTCGTGCAGATACATTGTTACGTCTCGTGTAGATACATTGTTACGTCTCGTGTAGATACATTGTTATGTCTCATGTAGATACATTGTTACGTCTCATGCAGATACATTGTTACGTCTCATGTAGATACATTGTTACGTCTCCTCTAGATACATTGTTACGTCTAATGTAGATACATTCTTACGTCTCCTCTAGATACATTGTTACGTCTCGTGTAGATACATTGTTATGTCTCGTGCAGATACATTGTTACGTCTCGTGTAGATACATTGTTACGTCTCGTGTAGATACATTGTTATGTCTTGGGTAGATACATTGGTACATCTTGTGTAGATACATTGTTACATCTCCTGTAGATACATTGTTATGTCTTGTGTAGATACATTGTTATGTCTTGTGTAGATACATTGTTACATCTTGTGTAGATACATTGTTACGTCTTGTGTAGATACATTGTTATGTCTTGTGTAGATACATTGTTATGTCTTGTGTAGATACATTGTTACATCTCCTGTAGATACATTGTTACATCTTGTGTAGATACATTGTTACATCTTGTGTAGATACATTGTTACATCTTGTGTAGATACATTGTTACATCTTGTGTAGATACATTGTTACATCTTGTGTAGATACATTGTTATATCTTGTGTAGATACATTGTTATGTCTTGTATAGATACATTGTTACGTCTTGTGTAGATACATTGTTACGTCTTGTGTAGATACATTGTTATGTCTTGTGTAGATACATTGTTATGTCTTGTGTAGATACATTGTTACATCCTGTGTAGATACATTGTTATGTCTTGTGTAGATACATTGTTACGTCTTCTGTAGATACATTGTTACATCTTGTGTAGATACATTGTTATGTCTTGTGTAGATACATTGTTACGTCTTCTGTAGATACATTGTTACATCTTGTGTAGATACATTGTTATGTCTTGTGTAGATACATTGTTACGTCTTCTGTAGGTACATTGTTACATCTTGTGTAGATGCATTGTTATGTCTTGTGTAGATACATTGTTACATCTTGTGTAGATACATTATTATGTCTTGTGTAGATACATTGTTACGTCTTCTGTAGATACATTGTTACATCTTGTGTAGATACATTGTTACATCTTGTGTAGATACATTGTTATGTCTTGTGTAGATACATTGTTACGTCTTCTGTAGAGACATTGTTACATCTTGTGTAGATACATTGTTACGTCTCGTGTAGATACATTGTTACGTCTTCTGTAGATACATTGTTACATCTTGTGTAGATGCATTGTTACATCTCCTATAGATACATTGTTACATCTCCTGTAGATACATTGTTACATCTCCTGTAGATACATTGTTACGTCTTCTGTAGATACATTGTTACATCTTGTGTAGATACATTGTTACATCTTGTGTAGATACATTGTTACACCTTGTGTAGATACATTGTTACATCTCCTGTAGATACATTGTTACATCTCCTGTAGATACATTGTTACATCTCCTGTAGATACATTGTTACGTCTTCTGTAGATACATTGTTACATCTTGTGTAGATACGTTGTTACATCTTGTGTAGATACGTTGTTACATCTTGTGTAGATACATTGTTACATCTTGTGTAGATACATTGTTATGTCTTGTGTAGATACATTGTTACATCTTGTGTAGATACATTGTTATGTCTTCTGTAGATACATTGTTACATCTTGTGTAGATACATTGTTACGTCTCGTGTAGATACATTGTTACGTCTTCTGTAGATACATTGTTACATCTTGTGTAGATACCTTTGCAGCCCTCTATTTTATTATCCTGTACATTTCCTTGATCCATTGCACAAGTCTAAAGATCCACCAGTGAAAAATCAGTAGAAATACGACCTCCAGTGCCGCCATTATCTGCAGGTCGGTGGTTGCTGCGGTGCCGGGGCCCAGCCTGACATTGCCATGTGGCGCAGGACATTTTAGGAGTGAAATATAATGCTGCTATTGCAGAGCGCCGGTATATTGCAGCTGGTTAATTGCTCGGGCGCAGTACGTTCCAGATCCTCGCAGCCACCGGGCACATAAATCATACATCCAATGCTTACGTTTTTAAGGACATCTGGATATTACAAAAGAGCATATGCACCAGGTACCTCTCCGCCACGTGGGCCCATTAACATGCAAATGCAGACGGTCCCCTGGGTCCGGAGCCAGCACTGCGCACAAGATGAAGGATGTAAAGGGGGCGTCATCCGCCATTACCGGGGATTGTGGGGTCAGGCAGTCATCACCGGGGATTGTGGGGTCAGGCAGTCATCACCAGGGACTGTGGGGTCAGGAAGTCATCACCAGGGACTGTGGGGTCAGGAAGTCATCACCAGGGACTGTGGGGTCAGGAAGTCATCCCCGGGAACTGTGGGGTCAGGAAGTCATCACCAGGGACTGTGGGGTCAGGAAGTCATCACCAGGGACTGTGGGGTCAGGAAGTCATCACCGGGGATTGTGGGGTCAGGAAGTCATCACCGGGGATTGTGGGGTCAGGAAGTCATCACCAGGGACTGTGGGGTCAGGAAGTCATCACCAGGGACTGTGGGGTCAGGAAGTCATCACCGGGGATTGTGGGGTCAGGAAGTCATCACCGGGAACTGTGGGGTCAGGAAGTCATCACCGGCAACTGTGGGGTCAGGAGGTCAAAACGGGGATTGTGGGATCAGGAGGTCAGACCGGGACTTGTGGGGTCAAGAGGTCAGACCTGGTATTGTGGGGTCAGGAGGTCATAACCGGGATTGTGGGTTCAGGAGGCCATAACCGGGATTGTGGGGTCAGGAGGCCATACTGGAGATTGTAAGGTCAGGAGGCCATACTGGGGATTGTGGGGTCAGGAGGCCATACTGGGGATTGTGGGGTCAGGAGTTCATACTGGGATTGTGGGGTCAGGAGGCCATACTGGAGATTGTAAGGTCAGGAGGCCATCCCGGGGATTGTGGGGTCAGGAGGCCATACTGGGGATTGTGGGGTCAGGAGTTCATACTGGGATTGTGGGGTCAGGAGGCCATACTAGTGATTGTAAGGTCAGGAGTTCATACTGGGATTGTGGGGTCAGGAGGCCATACTAGTGATTGTAAGGTCAGGAGTTCATACTGGGATTGTGGGGTCAGGAGGCCATACTGGGGATTGTGGGGTCAGGAGTTCATACTGGGATTGTGGGGTCAGGAGGCCATGCTGGAGATTGTAAGGTCAGGAGGCCATACCAGGGATTGTGGGGTCCAGAGGCCATACTGAGGATTATGGGGTCAGGAGGTCATCACCAAGGACTCTGGGGTCAGGAGGTCATAACCGGGATTGTGGGGTCAGGAGGCCAGAGCCTCATATATGTCAGAGACGTGGATGGAGGAGGCCGTAGGAGGGCAACAACCCAGCAGCAGGACCGCTACTGTTATGGTCACGGCAGGTGGTGGATCCTCTGGGCCTGTGAGGATGATGACGTGAGCCGTGCCAGGGAGCGGAGTCTAAGGTGCCACTGGTTTTTGCCAGAGACCACCGCAATGCGGGATGGTCTTGCTGCGGCAGGCGGCACCCAGGTCGCTACCCCTGGCACAACTCGTCCACACAGCTGGGAGGTGGCATGGCACAGAAGGAGGCTGGCAGGACGTGGCATGATGGCAGTAGGTCAGGGCAGGAACACAGGTGCAGGGTAGGAAGGTAGCAAGGAACAGATACACAGTAACAGAGACAGAACTTTCACTATGGCAATAGACAACCAAAGATCCGGCAGGGAACCAAGGGAGGAGCTGATATTTAATGACCAGGGTGCAGGTGTAGACACGACTAAATGAGCACTGGCCCTGTAAGAATGAGAGCTCCGGCGCGCGCACCCTAGGAGGCGGGAACATGCACACCGGGGCTGTAAGGACAGAGAGGTGAGTGACAGGCTGGGATTCGCATGCGGGCATGTCCCGTGATGCGAATCCCAGCCCCCCGGCAGCGGGGACATGACGGAGCGCTCACGGCCAACGTGTCTGGCCGGAGCGCTGATGTTATAGCTACCTCCACCTTTGTGCAAGGAGGAGCACTGCCAGAGCCCTGCAAAATGACCTCCAGCAGGACACAAATGTGCATGTGTCCACTCAAACAGTCAGAAACAGACTCCATGAGGGTGGTATGAACACCCGACATCCACAGGTGGGGGTGGTGCTTACAGCCCAACACTGTGCAGGACATTTGGCATTTGCCAGAGAACACCAAGATTGGCAAATTCACCACTGGCGCCCTGTGCTCTTCACAGATGAAAGCAGGTTCACACTGAGCACATGTGACAGACGTGACAGAGTCTGGAGACGCCGTGGAGAACGTTCTGCTGCCTGCAACATCCTCCAGCATGACCGGTTTGGCGGTGGGTCAGTAATGGTGTGGGGTGGCATTTCTTTGGGGGGCCGCACAGCCCTCCATGTTCTTGCCAGAGGTATTCTGACTGCCATTAGGTACCAAGATGAGATCCTCTGACCCCTTGTGAGACCATATGCTGGTGCGGTTAGCCCTGGGTTCCTCCTAATACAAGACAATGCTAGACCTCATATGGCTGGAGTGTCAGCAGTTCCTACAAGAGGAAGGCATTGATGCTATGGACTGGCCGCCCTTTCCCCTGAATTCGATTGAGCACATCTGGGACGTCTCGCTCCATCCACCACAGACTGTCCAGGAGTTGGCGGATGCTTTAGTCCAGGTCTGGGAGGACATCCCTCAGGAGACCATCCTCCACCTCATCAGGATCATGCCCAGGCATTGTAGGGAGGTCATACGGGCACGTGGAGGCCACACACACTACTGAGCCTCATTGGGACTTGTATTAAGGACATTACATAAAGTTGGATCGGCCTGTAGTGGGGTTTTCCACTGTGATTTTGACTGTGACTCCATATCCAGACCTCCAGGGGTTAATGATTTCCATTGATAATTTTTGGTGATTTTGTTGTCAGCGAATTCAACTATGTAAAGAGGAAAGGATTTCATACGATTCATTCAGATCTAGGACGTGTTATCGCAGTGTTACCTTTATTTTCTTTGAGCAGTTTATAATACTAACTACAGAGCCCTATATGCTACTCTCTACAGAGCCCTATATGCTACTCTCTACAGAGCCCTATATGCTACTCTCTACAGAGCCCTATACGCTACTCTCTACAGAGCCCTATACGCTACTCTCTACAGAGCCCTATATGCTACTCTCTACAGAGCCCTATATGCTACTCTCTACAGAGCCCTATATGCTACTCTCTACAGAGCCCTATATGCTACTCTCTACAGAGCCCTATATGCTACTCTCTACAGAGCCCTATATGCTACTCTCTACAGAGCCCTATATGCTACTCTCTACAGAGCCCTATATGCTACTCTCTACAGAGCCCTATATGCTACTCTCTACAGAGCCCTATATGCTACTCTCTACAGAGCCCTATATGCTACTCTCTACAGAGCCCTATATGCTACTCTCCACAGAGCCCTATATGCTACTCTCCACAGAGCCCTATATGCTACTCTCCACAGAGCCCTATATGCTACTCTCTACAGAGCCCTATATGCTACTCTCTACAGAGCCCTATATGCTACTCTCCACAGAGCCCTATATGCTACTCTCTACAGATCCCTATATGCTACTCTCTACAGAGCCCTATATGCTACTCTCTACAGAGCCCTATATGCTACTCTCTACAGAGCCCTATATGCTACTCTCTACAGGGCCCTATATGCTACTCTCTACAGAGCCCTATATGCTACTCTCTACAGATCCCTATATGCTACTCTCTACAGAGCCCTATATGCTACTCTCTACAGAGCCCTATATACTACTCTCTACAGAGCCCTATATACTACTCTCTACAGAGCCCTATATACTACTCTCTACAGAGCCCTATATGCTACTCTCTACAGAGCCCTATATGCTACTCTCTACAGAGCCCTATATGCTACTCTCTACAGAGCCCTATATACTACTCTCTACAGAGACCTATATGCTACTCTCCACAGAGCCCTATATGCTACTCTCTACAGAGCCCTATATGCTACTCTCTACAGAGTCCTATATGCTACTCTCTACAGAGCCCTATATGCTACTCTCTACAGAGCCCTATATGCTACTCTCTACAGAGCCCTATATGCTACTCTCTACAGAGCCCTATATGCTACTCTCTACAGAGCCCTATATGCTACTCTCTACAGAGCCCTATATGCTACTCTCTACAGAGCCCTATATGCTACTCTCTACAGAGCCCTATATGCTACTCTCTACAGAGCCCTATATGCTACTCTCTACAGAGCCCTATATGCTACTCTCTACAGAGCCCTATATGCTACTTTCTACAGAGCCCTATATGCTACTCTCTACAGAGCCCTATATGCTACTTTCTACAGAGCCCTATACGCTACTCTCTACAGAGCCCTATACGCTACTCTCTACAGAGCCCTATATGCTACTCTTTACAGAGCCCTATATACTACTCTCTACAGAGCCCTATATGCTACTCTCTACAGAGCCCTATATACTACTCTCCACAGAGCCCTATATGCTACTCTCTACAGAGCCCTATATGCTACTTTCTACAGAGCCCTATATGCTACTCTCTAGAGAGCCCTATATGCTACTTTCTACAGAGCCCTATACGCTACTCTCTACAGAGCCCTATACGCTACTCTCTACAGAGCCCTATATGCTACTCTTTACAGAGCCCTATATACTACTCTCTACAGAGCCCTATATGCTACTCTCTACAGAGCCCTATATACTACTCTCCACAGAGCCCTATATGCTACTCTCTACAGAGCCCTATATGCTACTCTCTACAGAGCCCTATATACTACTCTCTACAGAGCCCTATATGCTACTCTCCACAGAGCCCTATATGCTACTCTCTACAAAGCCCTATATGCTACTCTCTACAGAGCCCTATATGCTACTCTCTACAGAGCCCTATATGCTACTCTCTATAGAGCCCTATATGCTACTCTCTACAGAGCCTTATTTGCTACTCTCTACAGAGCCCTATATGCTACTCTCTAGAGAGCCCTATATGCTACTCTCTACAGAGCCCTATATGCTACTCTCTACAGAGCCCTATATGCTACTCTCTAAAGAGCCCTATATGCTACTCTCTACAGATCCCTATATGCTACTCTCTACAGAGCCCTATATGCTACTCTCTACAGAGCCCTATATGCTACTCTCTACAGAGCCCTATATGCTACTCTCTACAGAGCCCTATATGCTACTCTCTACAGAGCCCTATATGCTACTCTCCACAGAGCCCTATATACTACTCTACAGAGCCCTATACGCTACTCTCTACAGAGCCCTATGCGCTACTCTCTACAGAGCCCTATATGCTACTCTCCACAGAGCCCTATATGCTACTCTCCACAGAGCCCTATATGCTACTCTCTACAGAGCTCTATATGCTACTCTCTACAGAGCTCTATATGCTACTCTCTACAGAGCCCTATATGCTACTCTCTACAGAGCCCTATATGCTACTCTCTACAGAGCCCTATATGCTACTCTCTACAGAGCCCTATATGCTACTCTCTACAGAGCCCTATATGCTACTCTCTACAGAGCCCTATATGCTACTCTCTACAGAGCCCTATATGCTACTCTCTACAGGGCCCTATATGCTACTCTCTACAGAGCCCTATATGCTACTCTCTACAGAGCCCTATATGCTACTCTCTACAGAGCCCTATATGCTACTCTCTACAGAGCCCTATATGCTACTCTCTACAGAGCCCTATATGCTACTCTCCACAGAGCCCTATATGCTACTCTTCACAGAGCCCTATATGCTACTCTCCACAGAGCCCTATACGCTACTCTCCACAGAGCCCTATACGCTACTCTCCACAGAGCCCTATACGCTACTCTCTACAGAGCCCTATACGCTACTCTCCACAGAGCCCTATATGCTACTCTCTACAGAGCCCTATATGCTACTCTCTACAGAGCCCTATATGCTACTCTCTACAGAGCCCTATATGCTACTCTCTACAGAGCCCTATATGCTACTCTCCACAGAGCCCTATATGCTACTCTCCACAGAGCCCTATATGCTACTCTCTACAGAGCCCTATATGCTACTCTCTACAGAGCCCTATATGCTACTCTCTACAGAGCCCTATATGCTACTCTCTACAGAGCCCTATAAGCTACTCTCTACAGAGCCCTATACGCTACTCTCTACAGAGCCCTATACGCTACTCTCTACAGAGCCCTATACGCTACTCTCTACAGAGCCCTATATGCTACTCTCTAAAGAGCCCTATACGCTACTCTCTACAGATCCCTATATGCTACTCTCTACAGAGCCCTATATGCTACTCTCTACAGATCCCTATATGCTACTCTCTACAGAGCCCTATACGCTACTCTCCACAGAGCCCTATACGCTACTCTCTACAGATCCCTATATGCTACTCTCTACAGAGCCCTATATGCTACTCTCTACAGATCCCTATATACTACTCTCTACAGAGCCCTATATACTACTCTCTACAGAGCCCTATATACTACTCTCTACAGAGCCCTATATACTACTCTCTACAGAGCCCTATATACTACTCTCTACAGATCCCTATATACTACTCTCTACAGAGCCCTATATACTACTCTCTACAGATCCCATACACTTCTATCTGTACTGTCTGGATACAGATTTTATTTTTTCTGCTGATATGTAGAATCAAATCTGAACATAAAGATAAAGTTAAACGTTGTCCTTTCATCCCCGGGACTCGCGCACAGAACCGCCATCAGATACGCGGCGCAGTCACCATAAATTATCGGCGGCTCCATCTGATGTTCTGGATCTTCCACAGCCGGAAACAATAGATAACCTATCAGTGGAATAAACAATAGTAAAATATCCCGCGCCGCCGATGTCCCTGTCTCCGTCACGCGGCTCCTATAGATTCTCCGCGATGAATCCGTCACGTCGCCTTTATTTATCCCCTCAGCGGCGGCGAATGTCTGAGCGGTAAATTCCCAATAAATGTCACCAAAAATTCTATTTTACCAACAACATTTCCTGTGTTATGTAAATACAATTCAGTCCTTGTTGTGTTACGGAATGTTCTGTGACTTTCTAAAAGACTTTCTGCTTCATCTCTTCACCATTTCTAAGACCTCCGCTTGCTGTCAGTGCCTGGGAACGTTCCTCTTTACATCCACAGCCGGTGTAATGAAGAAAACTGTGACCCTGGAATTTGACCCTTCGTACAGGGACCCCCTTTTCTGCTTTACAGATGGGTCCCTCTCTCTCCCTAATCCCTAACCCTAAACTCTAATCCTTACCCCTAAACCTAAACCCTAATCCTAAACCCTAATCCTTACCCCATCCCTAATCCTAACCCCTAATCCTAATTCTAAACCCTAATCCTAACCCTGACCCCTAATCCTAACCCCCTAATCTTAATCCTAATCCTTACCCTAATCCTAAACCCTAATCCTTACCCCATCCCTAATCCTAACCCTGACCCCTAATCCTAACCCCCTAATCTTAATCCTAATCCTTACCCTAATCCTAAAACCTAATCCTAACCCCTAATCCTTACCCCTATCCCTAATCCTATCCCCCTAATTCTAAACCCTAATCCTAACCCATATTCTTACTCCTAATCCTGACCCTGACCCCTAACCCTAATCCTAACCATGAACCCTAATCCTAACGCCTAACACTAACCCTTAAACCTGAATTTAACCCTTATCCTAACCCCTAATCCTAACCCCTAACCTTAACCCCTTAAGGACCAGGCCATTTTACACCTTAGGACCGGAGCGTTTTTTGAACATCTGACCACTGTCACTTTAAACATTAATAACTCTGGAATGCTTTTACCTATCATTCTGATTCCGAGATTGTTTTTTCGTGACATATTCTACTTTATGTTATTGGTAAAATTTTGTCGATACTTGCATCGTATCATAGTGAAAAATTTCAAAATTTGCTGAAAAAATTGAAAATTTTGCATTTTTCGAACTTTGAAGCTCTCTGCTTGTAAGGAAAATGGATATTCCAAATAAAAAAAAAATTTATTCACAAATACAATATGTCTACTTTATGTTTGCATCATAAAATTAATGAGTTTTTACTTTTGGAAGACATCAGAGGGCTTCAAAGTTCAGCAGCAATTTTCCAATTTTTCACAAAATTTTCAAACTCACTATTTTTCAGGGACCAGTTCAGGTTTGAAGTGGATTTGAAGGGTCTTCATATTAGAAATACCCCACAAATGACCCCATTATAAAAACTGCACCCCCCAAAGTATTCAAAATGACATTCAGTCAGCGTTTTAACCCTTAAGGTGTTTCACAGGAATAGCAGCAAAGTGAAGGAGAAAATTCACCATCTTCATTTTTTACACTCGCATGTTCTTGTAGACCCAATTTTTGAATTTTTACAAGGGGTAAAAAGAGAAAATGTATACTTATATTTGTAGCCCAATTTCTCTCGAGTAAGCACATACCTCATATGTCTATGTAAAGTGTTCGGCGGGCGCAGTAGAGGGCTCAGAAGCGAAGGAGCGACAAGGGAATTTTGGAGAGTACGTTTTTCTGAAATGGTTTTTGGGGGGCATGTTGCATTTAGGAAGCCCCTATGGTACCAGAACAGCAAAAAATCCCCACATGGCATACCATTTTGGAAACTAGACCCCTTGGGAAACGTAACAAGGGGTAAAGTGAACCTTAATACCCCACAGGTGTTTCACGACTTTTGCATATGTAAAAAAAAAAAAAAAAAAATGTCACTAAAATGTGTGTTTCCCCCCAAATTTCACATTTTTGCAAGGGTTAATAGCAGAAAATACCCCCCAAAATTTGTAACCCCATCTCTTCTGAGTATGGAGGTACCCCATAAGTGGACCTGAAGTGCACTACGGGCGAACTACAATGCTCAAAAGAGAAGGAGTCATATTTGGCTTTTGGAGAGCAAATTTTGGTCGGGGGGCATGTCGCATTTAGGAAGCCCCTATGGTGCCACAACAGCAAAAAACCCTCACATGGCATACCATTTTGGAAACTAGACCCCTTGATGAACGTAACAAGGAATAAAGTGAGCCTTAATACCCTACAGGGGTTTCACGACTTTTGCATATGTAAAAAAATATATATTTTTTTTCACTAAAATGTGTGTTTCCCCCCAAATTTCACATTTTTGCAAGGGTTAATAGCAGAAAATACCCCCCAAAATTTGTAACCCCATCTCTTCTGAGTATGAAGGTACCCCATAAGTGGACCTGAAGTGCACTACGGGCGAACTACAATGCTCAGAAGAGAAGGAGTCATATTTGGCTTTTGGAGAGCAAATTTTGCTCGGGGGGCATGTCGCATTTAGGAAGCCCCTATGGTGCCAGGACAGCAAAATAACCCCCACATGGCATACCATTTTGGAAACTAGACCCCTTGAGGAACGTAACAAGGCATAAAATGAGCATTTACCCCCCACTGGTGTCTGTCAGAACTTTGGAACAGTGGGCTGTACAAAATTTTTAATTTGCACAGCCCACTCTTCCAAAGATCTGTCAGACACCTGTGGGGTGTAAATTCTCACTTCACCCCTCATTATATTCCGTGAGGGGTGTAGTTTCCGAAATGGGGTCACATGTGTTTTTTTTTTTTTTTTTGCGTTTGTCAAAACCGCTGTAACAATCAGCCACCCCTGTGCAAATCACCTCAAATGTACATGGTGCACTCTCCCTTCTGGGCCTTGTTGTGCGCCCCCAGAGAAGTTTGCGCCCACTTATGGGGTATCTCCGTACTCGGGAGAAATTGCATTACAAATTTTGGGGGGCGTTTTTCCCTTTTACCTCTTGTCAAAATGAAAAGTAAAGGGCAACACCAGCGTGTTAGTGTAAAAAATTTATTTTTTTACACTAACACGCTGTTGTAGACCCCAACTTCACCTTTTCATAAGGGGTTAAAGGAGAAAAATCCCCCCAAAATTTGTAACACAATTTCTCCCGAGTACGGCGATACCCCATATGTGGCCCTAAACTGTTGCCTTGAAATACGACAGGGCTCCGAAGTGAGAGCGCCATTCGCATTTGAGGCCTGAATTAGGGACTTGCATAGGGGTATTCTACGCCAGTGATTCCCAAACAGGGTGCCTCCAGCTGTTGCAAAACTCCCAGCATGCTTGGACAGTCAACGGCTGTCCAGCAATACTGGGAGTTGTTGTTTTGCAACAGCTGGAGGCTGCATTTTGGAAAATGTGGCGTACCGGACGTTTTTCATTTTTATTGGGGAGGGGAGGGGGGCTGTGTAGGGGTATGTGTATATGTAGTGTTTTTTACTTTTTATTTTATTTTGTGTTAGTGTAGTGTTTTTAGGGTACAGTCACACGGGCGGGGGATTACAGCGAGTTCCCGCTGCGAGTTTGAGCTGCCGCGCAAAATTTGCTGCATCGCAAACTTGCAGCCTGATACTCACTGTAAGCCCCCTGCCCATGTGAATGTACCCTGTACATTCACAGGGGGGGGGACCTCCATCTGTTACAAAACTACAACTCCCAGCATGCACAGTTTATCAGTGCATGCTGGTAGTTATAGTTTTGCAACAGCTGGAGGCACACGGTTGGGAAACACTGAGTTAGGAAACAGACAATGTTTCCCAACCAGTGTGCCTCCAGTTGTTGCAAAACCACAACTCCCAGCATTCTCAGACATGCTGGGAGTAGTAGTTCGGCAACATCTTTAGAGCCAGACGTTGCCGAACTACAACTCCCAGCATGCTGGGAGTTGTAGTTTTGCAACATCTGGAGGACTACAGTTTGCAGACCACTAATACAGTGGTTTCCAATCTGTGCCCTTCCAGATGTTGCAAAACTAGAACTCCCAGTATGCCAAAACTGTCCAGGCATGCTGGGAGTTGTAGTTCTGCAACATCTGAAGGGCCAGATGTTACAGAACTACAACTCCCAGCATGCCTGGACAGTAAGGGCATGCTGAGGATGTGTAGTTTTGCAACATCTGGAAGGGCACAGTGGTCTCCAAACTGTGGACCTCCAGATGTTGCAAAACTGCAACTCCCAGCATGCCCAGACGCCAAGGGCTGTCTGGGCATGCTGGGAGTTGTAGTTTACAGGGTCCCAATACAGCAATGCATGTCGCTTTACGGCGACGTGCATTGCTGTAAAGGGCCCGACCGCGGCTGAAGATCAACTCACCTGTCGCCGCCGCCGCCGCCATCTTCCTCGCCGGGATCCGGGTCTTCAGGGACGAGGTAAGTACCGGGGCCGGTCCCCAGCACTCCCCCGTCCCCCGCCGCGTCCTCCGGTCTTCCTCCCGTCCTCTCCGGACTTCCAGGGGCCGGGCAGGACGGGAGGAAGTAACCGCCCCCCCCTCCTGCGATTGGTCGGTTAGTTAACCGACGGATCGCAGGGGATCGGAGGAGGTGGCAGGCTTGCCACCTCGCTCCGATACTTCAGCATGGTCCTGGCTGTCTGTGACAGCCGGGATCATGCGAAATTACCGGGCGGTCGGGTCCCAGAGACCCGATCAGCCCGGTATCGCCGCAGATCGCAAGGGCGATTTCCCTTGCGATTTGCGGCGATCGCCGACATGGGGGGCCTACATGGCCCCCCTCGGCGTTTGCCCTGGATGCCTGCTGAAGGATTTCAGCAGGCATCCGGTTCCGATCTCTGCACGGCGAGCGGCAGAGATCGGAATTACAACAGGACGTTCTCTAACGTCCTTGGGCATTAAAGCCCAGGTAGCGGGGACGTTAGAGAACGTCCTATGTCCTTAACAGGTTAAAGGGGTACTCCCGTGGAAAACTTTTTTTGTTAAATCAACTGGTGCCAGAAAGTTAAACAGATTTGTAAATTACTTCTATTAAAAAATCTTAATCCTTCCAGTACTTTTTAGGGGCTGTATACTACAGAAGAAATGCTTTTCTTTTTTGATTTCTCTTCTGTCACGACCACAGTGCTCTCTGCTGACCTCTGCTGTCCATTTTAGGAACTGTCCAGAGCAGGAGAAAATCCCCATAGCAAACATATGTTGCTCTTGACAGTTCCTAAAATGGACAGCAGAGGTCAGCAGAGAGCACTGTGGTGGTGACAGAAGAGAAATCCAAAAAGAAATGCATTTCCTCTGTAGTATATAGCCTCTAAAAAGTACTGGAAGGATTAAGATTTTTTAATAGAAGTAATTTACAAATCTGTTTAACTTTTTGGCACCAGTTGATTTAAAGAAAAAAAAATTTCCACGGGAGTACCGCTTTAACCCTAATCCTAACCCTGACCCCCTAACACTAATCCTAACCCCTAACCCTGATTTTAACCCTAATCCTAACCCTGATCCTAACTCCTAATCCTAACCCCTAATTAAAACCCTAACCCCTAGACCTCATCCTAACACTAACCCATAACCCTAATGCCCCCCCCAACAGCGATCAGCGTTGAGAAGGGCTGAGAGCACGGAGCTCAGGTCACATTTGGCTCCTGGTCACAGTTTATTTCACTTCATCGGGAAAGCTTTGCAGATCCAGTGCGTTACAGTCTGGACCAGTGTTTCCCAACCAGGGTGCCTCCAGCTGTTACAAAACTACAACTCCCAGCATGCCCAGACAGCCAACGGCTGTCTGGGTATGCTGGGAGTTGTAGTTTTGCAACAGCTGGAGGCACAATGGTTGGTCCAAGTATGCTGGGAGTTGTAGTTTTGCAACAGCTGGAGGCACAATGGTTTGTCCAAGTATGCTGGGAGTTGTAGTTTTGCAACAGCTGGTGGCACCCTGGTTGGGAAACACTGGTCTGGACAATGCTCTGTGAGCTGCACACTTTGGCAGCTCCTCTCTCGCCCGTCCTTACTAATTACAATGTATCCGTCTGGATTGTAACATTCTAGCGAACCCTTATTAATGAACCATCGTGCTCTGAGATTATTCCCGATCCCTTCACTTTACAGTCGCCGACCTATCGGACGGGGGCTCATTCATTTTTCGCCCCTACCTGTTAAACTTCTTTGATAACGAAATTGCGGCGTGCGTCGAATGCGCAATCCGGTCCCTTCCCGCGTCGAGCTACAAAGCTCTTTGATTTGGTGTAAATAAGGGATTTTATACTAGTTTGGCACTAATTCTCGGCGCGGTTATTTATCTTGCGTCGCCCTCATTAACCTTGCGCGTTTCCCATCTGAAGTGGCTTCTTCCATCATCGTTATTATTATTAACACAAAGCCACATCCTTCAAACGCCCCGGAATCCATCATCGTTTCACGCTGCGATTTATAAAAAGCGCAAAAAAATTTGCATAACGTAATACAATAGCGGCGATAAGCTGGAGATCTGAAGGCGCCGGCGTCAAGAGATCGAATTAAGAAGGAAATTGTGCGTGCGGTTAACCCTTCGCTTCCCGGCCTGGGACCAAGCACGCCATCCTGGGGCCTCGATTCAAGGACCGACGACCATCTCGCTATTGTACGTGGCGACGGCGACGCTTCAGGCAACAGTACCTTCACTATATGGAACAGTGGAGCCCAAACCGTGCACCTCCAGCTGTTTCAGAACTACAACTCCCAGCATGTCCAAGGACCGATGACTATAAAGAACAGTGGAATCCAAACTGTGCTCCTCCAGCTGTTGCAAAACTACAACTCCCAGTATGTCCAAGGGCCAACGAATATGTAGAACAGTAGAATTTAAACTGTGCACCTCTAGCTGTTGCGAAACTACAAATCCCAGCATGCCCAAGGGCCAATGACTATATAGAACAGTGGAGTCCAAACTGTGCACCTTCAGCTTTTAAAGAACTACAACTCCCAGCATGCCAAAGGTCTGACTACTCTTTTGTTGCTGTACGTGGAAACAATGACACTTCTGGCAACTTCCTTTCACTATATAGAAAAGTGAAGTTCAAACTGTAGACCTCCAGCAGTTGCAAAACTACAACTCCCAGCAAGCCCAAGGCTTGCTGGGAGTTGTTGTTTTGCAATAATTTGAGCCAGACTGGTTGGTCTGGGCATGCTGGGAGTTGTAATTTTGCAATAGCTGGAGCCACATTGGTTGGTCTGGGCATGCTGGGAGTTGTAGTTTTGCAATAGCCAGAGTCACACTTGTTAGTCCGGGCATGCTGGGAATTGTAGTTTTGCAATAGCTGGAGCCTTAATTGGTTGGTTTGGGCATGCTGGGAGTTGTAGTTTTGCAATAGCTCAAGCCACATTGTTTGGTCCAGGCATGCTGGGAGTTGTAGTTTTGCAATAGATGGAGGCACAGTTGTTAGTCCGGGCATGCTGGGAGTTGTAGTTTTGCAATAAATTGAGAGACGCTGGTTGGTCCAGGCATGCTGGGAGTTGTAGTTTTGCAACAGCTGGAGCCACACTGGTTTGTCTGGGTTTGCTGGGAGTTGTAGTTTTGCAATAAATTGAGCGACACTGGTTGGTCCAGGAATGCTGGGAGTTGTAGTTTTGCAACAGCTGGAGGTCCACAGTTTGGAGACCTAGGATATGGAACATGCACCCACCATATCTACATTCCTTTTGTTGCACTATTAGATGGTGTTGCCCTTTAAGAGTTACATTGTATCAGATAGAAGGAAGTTTTATTGTCGCAGGGGGAGGCGGCGGGGGATGAGCGCCATACAAGACACACGTATCAATTTCTAGAAGGTTTTTCGATAACTTTCTCGGCAGTTCCGCTTTGCGCCGGCTCAGGAGCGAGCAGGACACTTAGAAGGTGGATCGGTCCACGGTTGACTTCATCCCGTTTCTTTCCGAAAATGACTCCGGGTGACAGTAATGGAGATTTAGCGCAGTTATGAAAATAGAAAGACGACGGAGAAAAAAATTCATTTCTGTGACAAGTCGCAATCCGTCACTTAAGAAAAATCAATGTTAAGTTCATTACGTTTTATGAGGCTCAGAATCTCCTGTGACTTCTCCGTGTGAAAGATGGCGAGATAACGGCGAGCGGGGGAGGGGGAGCGCGCTGAGCATTAAGGACATTACAGGATCTATGAAGTCATAAATGCCGGCGGGGTCAAGTCTCGGTGCACGAGGCCCAATATGGCGCTCTACAATATGAGGAGATACAGCTATACTACTAAAGAGAGATGTGACCTGCAGTCCTATGTAACACCACAGATAACAGTGATAACTCTCTGAGTACAGATAATGTATAGATGTGACCTGCAGTCCTATGTAACACCACAGATAACAGTGATAACTTTCTGAGTACAGATAATGTATAGATGTGACCTGCAGTCCTATGTAACACCACAGATAGCAGTGATAACTCTCTGAGTACAGATAATGTATAGATGTGACCTGCAGTCCTATGTAACACCACAGATAACAGTGATAACTCTCTGAGTACAGATAATGTATAGATGTGACCTGCAGTCCTATGTAACACCACAGATAACAGTGATAACTCTGAGTACAGATAATGTATAGATGTGACCTGCAGTCCTATGTAACACCACAGATAACAGTGATAACTCTCTGAGTACAGATAATGTAGTAGATGTGACCTGCAGTCCTATGTAACACCACAGATAACAGTGATAACTCTCTGAGTACAGATAATGTAGTAGATGTGACCTGCAGTCCTATGTAACACCACAGATAACACAGTGATAACTCTCTGAGTACAGATAATGTAGTAGATGTGACCTGCAGTCCTATGTAACACCACAGATAACACAGTGATAACTCTCTGAGTACAGATAATGTAGTAGATGTGACCTGTAGTCCTATGTAACACCACAGATAACAGTGATAACTCTCTGAGTACAGATAATGTATAGATGTGTCCTGCAGTCCTATGTAACAGCACAGATAACAGTGATAACTCTCTGAGTACAGATAATGTATAGATGTGACCTGCAGTCCTATGTAACACCACAGATAACAGTGATAACTCTCTGAGTACAGATAATGTATAGATGTGACCTGCAGTCCTATGTAACACCACAGATAACACAGTGATAACTCTCTGAGTACAGATAATGTATAGATGTGACCTGCAGTCCTATGTAACACCGCAGATAACAGTGATAACTCTCTGAGTACAGATAATGTATAGATGTGTCCTGCAGTCCTATGTAACACCACAGATAACAGTGATAACTCTCTGAGTACAGATAATGTATAGATGTGACCTGCAGTCCTATGTAACACCAAAGACAACAGTGATAACTCTCTGAGTACAGATAATGTATAGATGTGACCTGCAGTCCTATGTAACACCACAGATAACAGTGATAACTCTCTGAGTACAGATAATGTGTAGATGTGACCTGCAGTCCTATGTAACACCACAGATAACAGTGATAACTCTCTGAGTACAGATAATGTATAGATGTGACCTGCAGTCCTATGTAACACCACAGATAACACAGTGATAACTCTCTGAGTACAGATAATGTATAGATGTGACCTGCAGTCCTATGTAACACCTCAGATAACACAGTGATAACTCTCTGAGTACAGATAATGTATAGATGTAACCTGCAGTCCTATGTAACACCACAGATAACACAGTGATAACTCTCTGAGTACAGATAATGTATAGATGTGACCTGCAGTCCTATGTAACACCACAGATAACACAGTGATAACTCTCTGAGTACAGATAATGTATAGATGATACCTGCAGTCCTATGTAACACCACAGATAACACAGCAATAACTCTCTGAGTACAGATAATGTATAGATGTGACCTGCAGTCCTATGTAACACCACAGATAACACAGTGATAACTCTCTGAGTACAGATAATGTATAGATGTGACCTGCAGTCCTATGTAACACCTCAGATAACACAGTGATAACTCTCTGAGTACAGATAATGTATAGATGTAACCTGCAGTCCTATGTAACACCACAGATAACACAGTGATAACTCTCTGAGTACAGATAATGTATAGATGTGACCTGCAGTCCTATGTAACACCACAGATAACACAGTGATAACTCTCTGAGTACAGATAATGTATAGATGATACCTGCAGTCCTATGTAACACCACAGATAACACAGCAATAACTCTCTGAGTACAGATAATGTATAGATGTGACCTGCAGTCCTATGTAACACCACAGATAACACAGTGATAACTCTCTGAGTACAGATAATGTATAGATGTGACCTGCAGTCCTATGTAACACCACAGATAACACAGCAATAACTCTCTGAGTACAGATAATGTATAGATGTGACCTGCAGTCCTATGTAACACCACAGATAACAGTGATAACTCTGAGTACAGATAATATATAGATGTGACCTGCAGTCCTATGTAACACCTCAGATAACACAGTGATAACTCTCTGAGTACAGATAATGTATAGATGTGACCTGCAGTCCTATGTAACACCACAGATAACACAGTGATAACTCTCTGAGTACAGATAATGTATAGATGTGACCTGCAGTCCTATGTAACACCACAGATAACACAGTGATAGTGTAGTAGATGTTGCTTGCAGTTTGTAGGTTTTATAGATTTTCTACTATCATAGACATTAGGTATCTACACCATGTTCCAAATTATTATGCAAAGGATATTTTTCTCATTTACCTTAATAATTGATGTAAATAACAGTCGGCATAATAAACATAAAAAACTTACAAATTATTATGCACAGTAAGTTTCAAAACATAGTTCTCTTTCTGTACCAGTGAAGAAAGTGGTCAGTCAGAAACTCCACATACTTTGCAGAGTTCTTCATTACACCTTCAGGGACCCTAAAGGGGCCGACCAGCTCTCTTCCCATGATTCCGCCCCAAAAGATGACTCCACCACCGCCTTGCTGACGTGGCAGCCTTGTTGGAATAGGGTGGCCATAGACCCACCATCCACTACTCCATCCATCTGGACCATCCAGGGTTACGCGGCACTCATCAGTGAGCGGGACTGTTTGAAAATTAGGTTCATGCACAAGACTCTGGAGGACTCTACACCTTGATGTCCATGGACTCCAGAGGCACCAGCAGCTTCAAATATCTGTTTGCTGCTATGTAATGGTATTTTAGCAGCTGCTCTCTTGATCCGATGCATGGTTCTGGCTGAAATCTTCCTCAACGTTCCTTTATCTGCACAAACCCGTCTGTGCTCTGAATCAGCCACAAATCTCTTAATAGTGCGATGATCACGCTTCTGTTTTCCTGAAATATCTAATGTTTTAATACCTCGCCCAAGGCATTTAACTATTTAACTCTTTTCGGCAGCGGAGAGATCCTTTTTTTCTTCCCCATATTGCAGATAATGGTGTCTGCTTAAAGAGGTACCCGGCGCTAAGACATCTTATCCCTTATCCATGGGATAGGGGATAAGATGCCTGATCGCGGGGGTCCCAACACTGGGGAACCCGGTGATCTTGCACGCAGACCCCCATTATAATCAGTCCCCGGAGCATGTTCGCTCCGGGTCTAATTACTGGCGATCACATTGCCAGAGCATTGTGACATCACGGCATTGTGACATCTTGCTCAATGCAAGCCTATGGGAGGGGGCATTTATCATTGTAGGTGTCAGTGAAGTATTTATCATTGTAGGTGTCAGTGAAGCATTTATCATTGTAGGTGTCAGTGAAGCAATTATCATAGTAGGTGTAAGTGAAGCATTTATCATTGTAGGTGTCAGTGAAGCATTTATCATTGTAGGTGTAAGTGAAGCATTTATCATTGTAGGTGTAAGTGAAGCATTTATCATTGTAGGTGTAAGTGATGCATTTATCATTGTAGGTGTAAGTGAAGCATTTATCATTGTAGGTGTAAGTGATGCATTTATCATTGTAGGTGTAAGTGAAGCATTATCACTGTAGGTGTAAGTGAAGCATTTATCATTGTAGGTGTCAGTGAAGCATTTATCATTGTAGGTGTAAGTGATGCATTTATCATTGTAGGTGTAAGTGAAGCATTTATCATTGTAGGTGTAAGTGAAGCATTTATCATTGTAGGTGTCAGTGAAGCATTTATCATTGTAGGTGTAAGTGAAGCATTATCATTGTAGGTGTAAGTGAAGCATTTATCATTGTAGGTGTAAGTGAAGCATTTATCATTGTAGGTGTCAGTGAAGCATTTATCATTGTAGGTGTAAGTGCAGCATTTATCATTGTAGGTGTAAGTGAAGCATTTATCATTGTAGGTGTCAGTGAAGCATTTATCATTGTAGGTGTCAGTGAAGCATTTATCATTGTAGGTGTAAGTGAAGCATTATCATTGTAGGTGTAAGTGAAGCATTTATCATTGTAGGTGTCAGTGAAGCATTTATCATTGTAGGTGTCAGTGAAGCATTTATCATTGTAGGTGTAAGTGAAGCATTTATCATTGTAGGTGTAAGTGCAGCATTTATCATTGTAGGTGTCAGTGAAGCATTATCATTGTAGGTGTCAGTGAAGCATTTATCACTGTAGGTGTAAGTGAAGCATTTATAATTGTAGGTGTCAGTGAAGCATTTATCATTGTAGGTGTCAGTGAAGCATTGTTCTACAGCTTTTTTTGTGTGCTGTAATGTGTAGGAGAGCACCAAATTTATTAAATGGTCGCAGAGCACTTGATACATTTTGTGCAGGTCACACTTTCTTAAATTTCTCTCTTCACATACACCAAAAAGCTAAGCTAAGTCTTGGCTGGTGCAGTTTTAGAAACTTTTCAGTGGCTTTGCGCCTTTGCACAAAAAGGCTCAGTTCATAAAACCCGTCCATACCATGTGTATTGCCAAAATCAGTGGATTACAACTCAAATCAGCAGAAATGTGTAAATCAAAAGGCACAAAAAAGGCGCAAATAAACCCTGCTTGCGCCTTTTTTTGCACCTTTTGTAGACACAAAAAACAGTCTAAAGACAATGATAAATGCGGCCATTGTATATATGAGTTACACTGAAAATCTAAATATTTCATCGCTGTGACACTGAAATAGAATATGCATAATAATTTGGAACAGGGTGTATTACCATTAAATGGGCACTGTCATAAAAAAAATTTGGTATTGCACTCCTTATGGTAAATAAAAAATTGAATGCACTGCTGGGGAACGCCCCTTCCCCGTCTGTGAATCTGACTGAGAATGAGCAGAAAATACAGAACAATATCAAGGTAAAAAACTAACAGATAATAAAAATAAAGGCCGGTGGGGTTCCTTGGTGTCGGAGTTCTCCGTTCATCTGTCTCGGGGTTCCTTGGTGTCGGAGTTCTCGTCTCATCTGTCTCGGGGTTCCTCTCCTCCGTTGGTGTCGGAGTTCTCCTCTCATCTGTCTCGGGGTTCCTCTCACCCCTTGGTGTTGGAGTTCTCCTCTCATCTGTCTCGGGGTTCCTTGGTGTCGGAGTTCTCCTGTCATCTGTCTCGGGGTTCCTTGGTGTCGGAGTTCTCCTCTCATCTGTCTCGGGGTTCTTTGGTGTCGGAGTTCTCCTCTCATCTGTCTCGGGGTTCCTTGGTGTTGGAGTTCTCCTCTCATCTGTCTCTGGGTTCCTTGGTGTCGGAGTTCTCCTCTCATCTGTCTCGGGGTTCCTTGGTGTTGGAGTTCTCCTCTCATCTGTCTCGGGGTTCCTTGGTGTTGGAGTTCTCCTCTCATCTGTCTCGGGGTTCCTTGGTGTTGGAGTTCTCCTCTCATCTGTCTCTGGGTTCCTTGGTGTCGGAGTTCTCCTCTCATCTGTCTCGGGGTTCCTTGGTGTTGGAGTTCTCCTCTAATCTGTCTCAGGGTTCCTCTCCCCCCTTTGTCTCAGAGTTCTCCTCTCATCTGTCTCGGGGTTCCTTAGTGTTGGAGTTCTCCTCTCATCTGTCTCGGGGTTCCTTGGTGTCGGAGTTCTCCTCTCATCTGTCTCGGGGTTCCTTGGTGTCGGAGTTCTCCTCTCCTCTGTCTTGGGGTTCCTTGGTGTCAGAGTTCTCCTCTCATCTGTCTCAGGGTTCCTCTCCCCCCCTTGGTGTCGGAGTTCTCCTCTCATCTGTCTCAGGGTTCCTCTCCCCCCCTTGGTGTTGGAGTTCTCCTCTCATCTGTCTCGGGGTTCCTTGGTGTCGGAGTTCTCCTCTCATCTGTCTCGGGGTTCCTTGGTGTTGGAGTTCTCCTCTCATCTGTCTCGGGGTTCCTTAGTGTTGGAGTTCTCCTCTCATCTGTCTCAGGGTTCCTTGGTGTCGGAGTTCTCCTCTCATCTGTCTCTGGGTTCCTTGGTGTCGGAGTTCTCCTCTCATCTGTCTCGGGGTTCCTTGTTGTCGGAGTTCTCCTCTCATCTGTCTCGGGGTTCCTTGGTGTCGGAGTTCTCCTCTCATCTGTCTCGGGGTTCCTTGTTGTCGGAGTTCTCCTCTCATCTGTCTCGGGGTTCCTCTCCCCCCTTGGTCTCGGAGTTCTCCTCTCATCTGTCTCAGGGTTCCTTGGTGTCGGAGTTCTCCTCTCATCTGTCTCGGGGTTCCTTGGTGTCGGAGTTCTCCTCTCATCTGTCTCGGGGTTCCTTGGTGTCGCAGTTCTCCTCTCATCTGTCTCGGGGTTCCTTGGTGTCGGAGTTCTCCTCTCCTCTGTCTCGGGGTTCCTTGGTGTTGGAGTTCTCCGTTCATCTGTCTCGGGGTTCCTTGGTGTCGGAGTTCTCCTCTCATCTGTCTCGGGGTTCCTTGGTGTCGGAGTTCTCCTCTCATCTGTCTTGGGGTTCCTTGGTGTTGGAGTTCTCCGTTCATCTGTCTCGGGGTTCCTTGGTGTCGGAGTTCTCCTCTCATCTGTCTCGGGGTTCCTTGGTGTCGGAGTTCTCCTCTCATCTGTCTTGGGGTTCCTTGGTGTTGGAGTTCTCCGTTCATCTGTCTCGGGGTTCCTTGGTGTCGGAGTTCTCCTCTCATCTGTCCTGGATCTTCCTTTGACAATCGGAGTTCTTATTCTTTGTCCCTGAGTTCTGTTCTGAAGGTAAACAAACCATCACATGGAGTCATCAATCAGGAGAATTACAGCAAATGACACAACATCACAGTGTCGCCGGGGAGATGGTGGGGGCCGCCCGGGGGAGAACCGGGGGCGCTGTCATCTTGTCACTCACTGTCAGACGTGTAAGTGAAGTGAGAAAAATCATCTTTAGTCATCGCGGTCTCTGAGGGCGGAACGTTCTCTCCTCTCACCTCAGCGATAAAAAGAAGAAACTGGAACAAAAAGCCAAGATGGCCGACGTATCAAGAGCGTCTGTATTCGAGATATTGGGACGGGCAGAATGGTTCTATATTCTATGCATTAAACCTTTTACAGCAGGGGTCTCAAACTGTGGACCTCCATGCCTGGACCGCCGTTGTTTGGAGACGACTGCTCTAAAGGGCCTGCAGTGGGTCTCACAGCTCATCTATTACTCTGACTATTCTTTACATATTCCTGACTTTTGCAGTTCTGTGCGGATTATAACATATGCCCTATGTAATAAAACACAGAGTTCCTTGTTTTTCTCCAGTGTCTTTGTGTGATAGCCTGGGGGAGTAGGGTATGGGGAGTGTAGCTGTGTGGTTATTAAAGGGTGCTTGTTAACCCTTGCCATTCGTGACACCAAGGTGAGGGCTCCTCAATAATGCTTTTCCTATTCCACACTCTTGCCGCCGCAAGAATCCTTCTTTTTTTTTTTTTCTTCTTTCTATAACTCTTTTTGTTTCTTGTTAAAATGAATGTTTTATTGAAAAATAAAATGATAAATAAACAGTTAAAAAAAAAAAAAAGAATAGATTGTCCACAACCGGAGAGTTTCTGAAACAGTATTAACTTTTACTGAAGGTTTTCTGCAAGCTTCAATAGTACAACAGTCTCTGAGCATAACAGCCTTGGAGATTGACAAAGGTTGGGACTTTAGCATTTAGAGTCTTTTAGTACTGTGCGTTGTTCCACTGGATTTAGGGGTTAGCTGCGGTCCAGTAGTCACGCTAGCATTAGAGGGGATTTAGATTTCAACTTGCGATTTTTGGTTCCACTGAGGCCGGTAGGTTTTTGAGGCCTAGCGTGTCTTTGAAAGTTGCGCAGAACCGTGCTGTTAGTCCGGCATCCATGAGAGCAGCAACCCAAGAGAGCGAAAATTGGACGCAGCTCCCTTATATGGGCAGGGGCTGGACTGATGCTAATTGGTCCATACTGATGTCAATCACCATTACAGAGATTTGTGGGTAACATGTGACCCAAGGACCTCCTAAGGTCCTACAACATACCATAGAGGTTACTATCATGGTCACATGACCAAAGGTCCTGTGACGCTGAACATGGTAAGTACTATACATTACTATAGAATATACATAACTATTAAATATATATATTTATTATTATTAAAGATAGACTTTAGGAGAGGCGACTAGAGGCTGTCCCACCTGAGGAACCCTACCTGAACATAGTTACTCTGACTTTGGGGACCTCTACACTAGGTACGGTATGCAATATGGTACCAGGACACCACATTTGTAATGTCCATATATCTGTATTTTGTATTTTCTGCTTTGGGTCCTGTCCAGACATTAGGTTTGTGTCTGAACAGTTTCTGTGTTAATTCTCTGGTTTGGGAAAAGCTAATTCTTCAATCCCATGGAATCCCAGGTCCTAGATCTATCCTGCCTGGTATATCTGTTAGTATACTATATCCTGCCTGGTATATCTGTTAGTATACTATATCCTGCCCGGTATATCTGTTAGTATACTATATCCTGTCTGGTATATCTGTTAGTATACTATATCCTGCCTGGTATATCTGTATGTTATATCCTGCCTGGTATATCTGTTAGTATACTATATCCTGCCTGGTATATCTGTTAGTATTCTATATCCTGCCTGGTATATCTGTTAGTATACTATATCCTGCCTGGTATATCTGTTAGTATGTTATATCCTGCCCGGTATATCTGTTAGTATACTATATCCTTCCTGGTATATCTGTTAGTATACTATATCCTGCCTGGTATATCTGTTAGTATTCTATATCCTGCCTGGTATATCTGTTAGTATACTATATCCTGCCTGGTATATTTGTTAGTATACTATATCCTGCCTGGTATATCTGTTAGTATACTATATTCTGCCTGGTATATATGTTAGTATACTATATCCTGCCTGGTATATCTGTTAGTATACTATATCCTGCCTGGTATATATGTTAGTATGTTATATCCTGCCTGGTATATCTGTATGTTATATCCTGCCTGGTATATCTGTTAGTATACTATATCCTGTCTGGTATATCTGTTAGTATACTATATTCTGCCTGGTATATATGTTAGTATACTATATCCTGCCTGGTATATCTGTTAGTATACTATATCCTGCCTGGTATATCTGTTAGTATACTATATCCTGCCTGGTATATCTGTTAGTATACTATATCCTGCCTGGTATATCTGTTAGTATGTTATATCCTGCCTGGTATATCTGTTAGTATACTATATCCTGCCTGGTATATATCTGTTAGTATGTTATATCCTGCCTGGTATATATCTGTTAGTATGTTATATCCTGCCTGGTATATATCTGTTAGTATGTTATATCCTGCCTGGTATATATCTGTTAGTATGTTATATCCTGCCTGGTATATCTGTTAGTATACTATATCCTGCCTGGTATATTTGTTAGTATACTATATCCTGCCTTGTATATCTGTTAGTATGTTATATCCTGCCTGGTATATCTGTTAGTATACTATATCCTGCCTGGTATATCTGTTAGTATACTATATCCTGCCTGGTATATCTGTTAGTATACTATATCCTGCCTGGTATATCTGTTAGTATACTATATCCTGCTTGGTATATCTGTTAGTATGTTATATCCTGCCTGGTATATCTGTTAGTATACTATATCCTGCCTGGTATATCTGTTAGTATGTTATATCCTGCCTGGTATATCTGTTAGTATACTATATCCTGCCTGGTATATCTGTTAGTATACTATATCCTGCCTGGTATATCTGTTAGTATTCTATATCCTGCCTGGTATATCTGTTAGTATACTATATCCTGTCTGGTATATCTGTTAGTATTCTATATCCTGCCTGGTATATATGTTAATATACTATATCCTGCCTGGTATATCTGTTAGTATGTTATATCCTGCTTGGTATATCTGTTAGTATACTATATCCTGCCTGGTATATATCTGTTAGTATGTTATATCCTGCCTGGTATATATCTGTTAGTATGTTATATCCTGCCTGGTATATCTGTTAGTATGTTATATCCTGCCTGGTATATCTGTTAGTATACTATATCCTGCCTGGTATATCTGTTAGTATTCTATATCCTGCCTGGTATATATCTGTTAGTATGTTATATCCTGCCTGGTATATATCTGTTAGTATGTTATATCCTGCTTGGTATATCTGTTAGTATACTATATCCTGCCTGGTATATATCTGTTAGTATGTTATATCCTGCCTGGTATATCTGTTAGTATACTATATCCTGTCTGGTATATCTGTTAGTATACTATATCCTGTCTGGTATATCTGTTAGAATACTAACAGATATACCAGGCAGGATATAGAATACTAACAGATATACCAGACAGGATATAGTATACTAACAGATATACCAGGCAGGATATAGTATACTAACAGATATACCAGGCAGGATATAGAATACTAACAGATATACCAGACAGGATATAGTATACTAACAGATATACCAGGCAGAATATAGTATACTAACAGATATACCAGGCAGGATATAGTATACTAACATATATACCAGGCAGGATATAGTATACTAACAGATATACCAGACAGGATATAGTATACTAACAGATATATACCAGGCAGGGTATAACATACTAACAGATATATACCAGGCAGGATATAGTATACTAACAGATATACCAGACAGGATATAACATACTAACAGATATATACCAGGCAGGGTATAACATACTAACATATATATACCAGGCAGGATATAGTATACTAACAGATATATATCAGGCAGGATATAACATACTAACATATATACAAGGCAGGATATAGAATACTAACAGATATACCAGGCAGGATATAGTATACTAACAGATATACCAGACAGGATATAGTATACTAACAGATATACCAGGCAGGATATAACATACTAACAGATATACCAGGCAGGATATAGTATACTAACAGATATACCAGGCAGGATATAGTATACTAACAGATATACCAGGCAGGATATAGTATACTAACAGATATACCAGGCAGGATATAACATACTAACAGATATATACCAGGCAGGATATAGTATACTAACAGATATACCAGGCAGGATATAACATACTAACAGATATACCAGGCAGGATATAGTATACTAACAGATATACCAGACAGGATATAGAATACTAACAGATATACCAGGCAGGATATAGTATACTAACATATATACCAGGCAGGATATAACATACTAACAGATATACCAGGCAGGATATAATATACTAACAGATATACCAGGCAGGATATAGTATACTAACAGATATACCAGGCAGGTTATAGAATACTAACAGATATACCAGGCAGAATATAGTATACTAACAGATATACCAGGCAGGATATAGTATACTAACAGATATACCAGGCAGGATATAGTATACTAACAGATATACCAGGCAGGATATAGTATACTAACATATATACCAGGCAGGATATAACATACTAACAGATATACCAGACAGGATATAACATACTAACATATATACCAGGCAGGATATAGTATACTAACAGATATACCAGGCAGGATATAGTATACTAACAGATATACCAAGCAGGATATAGTATACTAACAGATATATCAGACAGGATATAGAATACTAAAAGATATACCAGGCAGGTTATAGAATACTAACATATATACCAGGCAGGATATAGTATACTAACAGATATACCAGGCAGGATATAGTATACTAACAGATATACCAGGCAGGGTATAACATACTAACAGATATATACCAGGCAGGATATAGAATACTAACAGATATACCGGACAGGATATAGTATACTAACAGATATATACCAGGCAGGATATAACATACTAACAGATATACCAGGCAGGATATAGTATACTAACAGATATATAGCAGGCAGGATATAACATACTAACAGATATACCAGGCAGGATATAGTATACTAACAGATATACCAGGCAGGATATAACATACTAACAGATATACCAGGCAGGATACAACATACTAACAGATATACCAGGCAGGATATAGTATACTAACAGATATACCAGGCAGGATATAGTATACTAACAGATATACCAGGCAGGATATAGTATACTAACACATATACCAGGCAGGATGTAGTATACTAACAGATATATACCAGGCAGGATATAGTATACTAACAGATATACCAGGCAGGATATAACATACAGATATACCAGGCAGGATATAACATACAGATATACCAGGCAGGATATAACATACAGATATACCAGGCAGGATATACCAGCATGCCCGGACAGCCGTAGTTTGGAGATTACTGCTCTAAAGGAACTGCAGTGTTCTATTTCTTTGGGTCTCACATCTGATCTATTACTCTGGATTAGCCGGTCATGACTGCCTGTGACCTATGACTATGCTTTAAATACTCTTCAAATATTCCTGACTTTTACAGTTCTGTGTGATTATATCATATACCCTATGTTATTAAACCAAGCATTCCTAGTATTTCTCCAGTGTCTTGTTCTGGCCTAGTTTTGTTCTAATCATTAAAGTTCTGTGCGGATTATAGTATCCTGTTCTAATCATTATAGTTCTGTGCGGATTATAGTATCCTGTTCTAATCATTACAGTTCTGTGCGGATTATAGTATCCTGTTCTAATCATTACAGTTCTGTGCGGATTATAGTATCCTGTTCTAACCAGTTCAGTTCTGTGCGGATTATAGTATCCTGTTCTAATCATTACAGTTCTGTGCGGATTATAGTATCCTGTTCTAATCATTACAGTCCTGTGTGGATTATAGTATCCTGTTCTAACCAGTTCAGTTCTGTGCGGATTATAGTATCCTGTTCTAATCATTACAGTTCTGTGCGGATTATAGTATCCTGTTCTAATCATTACAGTTCTGTGCGGATTATAGTATCCTGTTCTAATCATTACAGTTCTGTGCGGATTATAGTATCCTGTTCTAATCATTACATTTCTGTGCGGATTATAGTATCCTGTTCTAATCATTACAGTTCTGTGCGTATTATAGTATCCTGTTCTAATCATTACAGTTCTGTGCGGATTATACGGTAATGTTCTAACCAATCTAGTTCTGTGCATATTATAGCATATGCCCTGCATAAATAAACCCAGCATTGCTTTCTGGTCTAGTTTTGTTGTAATCATTACAGTTCTGTGCGGATTATACAGAAATGTTCTAAAAGTCCAGTTCTGTGCGGATTATACAGTAATGTTCTAAAAGTCCAGTTCTGTGCGGATTGTAGTATCCTGTTCTAATCATTACATTTCTGTGCGGATTATAGTATCCTGTTCTAATCATTACATTTCTGTGCGGATTATAGTATCCTGTTCTAATCATTACATTTCTGTGCGGATTATAGTATCCTGTTCTAATCATTACATTTCTGTGCGGATTATAGTATCCTGTTCTAATCATTACAGTTCTGTGTAGATTATAGTATCCTGTTCTAATCAGTTCAGTTCTGTGCGGATTATAGTATCCTGTTCTAATCATTACAGTTCTGTGCGGATTATAGTATCCTGTTCTAATCATTACATTTCTGTGCGGATTATAGTATCCTGTTCTAATCATTACATTTCTGTGCGGATTATAGTATCCTGTTCTAATCATTACAGTTCTGTGCGGATTATAGTATCCTGTTCTAATCATTACATTTCTGTGCGGATTATACAGTTATGTTCTAACCAGTCCAGTTCTGTGCGGATTATAGTATCCTGTTCTAATCATTACAGTTCTGTGCGGATTATAGTATCCTGTTCTAATCATTACATTTCTGTGCGGATTATACAGTTATGTTCTAACCAGTCCAGTTCTGTGCGGATTATAGTATCCTGTTCTAACCAGTTCAGTTTTGTGCGGATTATAGTATCCTGTTCTAATCATTACATTTCTGTGCGGATTATAGTATCCTGTTCTAACCAGTCCAGTTATGTGCGGATTATAGTATCCTGTTCTAATCATTACATTTCTGTGCGGATTATAGTATCCTGTTCTAATCATTACAGTTCTGTGCGGATTATAGTATCCTGTTCTAATCATTACAGTTCTGTGCGGATTATACAGTAATGTTCTAAAAGTCCAGTTCTGTGTGGATTATAGTACACTGATGCAAAACTCCAACTCCCAGCATGCCCGGACAGCCAAGTTGGGAGTTGAAGTTTTTCAACAGCTGGAGGTCCTCTAAGGGAACTGCAGTAGCAGCCAATCCAGAAGTAGACTTGAAGTTGTCTATCAGTCACTCATAGGACCGCCCACTGGACTCCTAAACTCAGAATAAGCAGGGATTTTTGTAAATAAAATACAAGTTATTCTGAATGCTGGGGCCGGGGTAATGAAGACCAGGGACCCAGACCAGCTGGTTGCCCTATGCCCCCCTCTCCTATATATACCTCCCCTATAATAGGCTGCAGGGCTTCCTGTCGGGGGGGGGGGGGGGGCAGATAGTTTAAGGCTCTTTCATTATACAGTATTTTTATACCCAGTTCAGCGCCCCGAGCTCCGGGAGTCCCATCTTCCCTGGTAGTGACTCTCTTAAGACTCGGCGGCATTAATGAATCAGACTCTTATTGGATTGTGCATGATTTAGTGCGGTTGTGCGCGGCGGCTGTGGCGGTATAACGTTATTAGTGTTCTTTCTCATTGTTGTATTCCGTACTCTGACACTCACCCTAAGAGTCTCATTTTCTTCCCTTCATACAATTGCTCCTGTCTGGGAGATAAGCCGGGAGAGCCGCAGATAATCGTTACGACAATGTAATACGGACGCGAACACCAGAGATAGAGATCCGGGAGAAGATTGTTGAATTACAATGAGATGGAGCCGGCGAATCATCATACAGATGTGGAGGACAAGTCAATGCCATTTCTATCTGATATTATCACGGGGGGGGGGGGGGGGGGGGTATAGTCACGTTCAGATGCCATACAGATCACCCAAACCTACTGACTTGGGTGGGATTGGTTAGACCAGTGTATTGCTACATCTCTACAACTACAACTCTCTTCGTAAAGCTACATCTCTACCTATATCTACATCTCTACCTATATCTACGTCTCTACCTATATCTACATCTCTACCTATATCTATGTCTCTACCTATATCTACATCTCTACCTATATCTACATCTCTACCTATATCTACATCTCTACCTATATCTACATCTCTACCTATATCTACGTCTCTACCTATATCTACATCTCTACCTATATCTATGTCTCTACCTTTATCTACCTCCCTACCTATATCTACATCTCTACCTATATCTATGTCTCTACCTTTATCTACCTCCCTACCTATATCTACATCTCTACCTATATCTACGTCTCTACCTTTATCTACCTCCCTACCTATATCTACATCTCTACCTATATCTACGTCTCTACCTTTATCTACCTCCCTACCTTTATCTACATCTCTACCTATATCTATGTCTCTACCTTTATCTACCTCCCTACCTATATCTATGTCTCTACCTATATCTACATCTCTACCTATATCTATGTCTCTACCTTTATCTACCTCCCTACCTATATCTACATCTCTACCTATATCTACGTCTCTACCTTTATCTACCTCCCTACCTTTATCTACATCTCTACCTATATCTACGTCTCTACCTTTATCTACATCTCTAACTATATCTACATCTCTACCTATATCTACGTCTCTGCCTATATCTACCTCTCCACATATATCTACGTCTCTACCTATATCTACATCTCTACCTATATCTACGTCTCTACCTTTATCTACCTCCCTACCTTTATCTACATCTCTACCTATATCTACGTCTCTACCTTTATCTACATCTCTAACTATATCTACATCTCTACCTATATCTACGTCTCTGCCTATATCTACCTCTCCACATATATCTCCCTCTCTACCTATATCTACATCTCCACCTATATCTACGTCTCTACCCATATCTACGTCTCTACCCCTATCTACATCTCTAACTATATCTACGTCTCTACCTATATCTACAGACTCTACATATATCTACGTCTCTACCTATATCTACGTCTCTACCTCTATCTACGTTTCTACCCATATCTATGTCTCTACCTATATCTACATCTCTACCTCTATCTACGTCTCTACCTCTATCTACATCTCTAACTATATCTACATCTCTACCTATATCTACGTCTCTACCTATATCTACATCTCTATCTATATCTACGTCTCTACCTATATCTACATCTCTACCTATATCTACCTCTCTACCTATATCTACGTCTCTACCTATATCTACGTCTCTACCTATATCTACGTCTCTACCCATATCTACGTCTCTACCTATATCTACGTCTCTACCTATATCTACATCTCTACCTATATCTACGTCTCTACCTATATCTACATCTCTACCTATATCTACATCTCTACCTATATCTACATCTCTATCTATATCTACGTCTCTACCCATATCTACGTCTCTACCTATATCTACGTCTCTACCCATATCTACGTCTCTACCTTTATCTACGTCTCTACCCATATCTGCATCTCTATCTATATCTACGTCTCTACCTATATCTACATCTCTACCTATATCTACATGTCTACCTATATCTACATCTCCACCTATATCTACATGTCTACCTATATCTACGTCTCTACCCATATCTGCATCTCTACCTATATCTACATCTCCACCTATATCTACATGTCTACCTATATATACATCTCTACCCATATACAACTCTACCTATATCTACGTCTCTACCTATATCTACATCTCTACCCATATCTACCTCTCTACCTATATCTACGTCTCTACCTATATCTACCTCTCTACCTATATCTACGTCTCTACCCATATCTACGTCTCTACCTATACCTACGTCTCTACCTATATCTACATCTCTACCTATATCTACATCTCTACCTATATCTACGTCTCTACCCATATCTACGTCTCTACCCATATCTACGTCTCTACCTATATCTACGTCTCTACCTATATCTACGTCTCTACCTATATATACATCTCTACATTTATCTACATCTCTACCTATATCTACGTCTCTACCTATATCTACATCTCTACCTATATCTACGTCTCTACCTATATCTACGTCTCTACCTATATCTACATCTCTACCTATATCTACGTCTCTACCCATATCTACGTCTCTACCCATATCTACGTCTCTACCCATATCTACGTCTCTACCCTTATCTACGTCTCTACCCATATCTACGTCTCTACCCATATCTACGTCTCTACCCATATCTACGTCTCTACCCATATCTACGTCTCTACCCATATCTACGTCTCTACCTTTATCTACGTCTCTACCCATATCTACGTCTCTACCCATATCTACGTCTCTACCCATATCTACGTCTCTACCCATATCTACGTCTCTACCCATATCTACGTCTCTACCCATATCTACGTCTCTACCTATATCTACGTCTCTACCTATATCTACGTCTCTACCTATATCTACGTCTCTACCCATATCTATGTCTCTACCTATATCTACGTCTCTACCTATATCTATGTCTTTATCTATATATATGTCTCTACCCATAGCCACCCCTTACCTGCCGGAGCAGCTCCATCATACACAAGACCTTTCGAGGGGCCGGGAATTCTAAATTATCATTCTCTTTTAACTTTAATGTTATTGTTTTTTAACCAAATCCCAGGTCCTCGGCGCCGACGAACGAGTAACACGACCATTAAATCCATAATCACCTCTTATTACTTCTGTTACACGTATCACAAAAGAACGACAACTTCACATTATGATCGCGCCAAAAGAAAAAAATATGTAAATGGCAAAAAAATAAAAGCTGCTGCGGATGGGTAATTGAATATTGAGGCATTTATTACGGCGATTATTAGAGGAGAAGTGTAATTATTGGAGTTGGGAACAGCTGGGCGCTGACATTGTTAATGTGCTTCTCCTTTATTTTATACCGCTCGCAATATGGCTGATTTCAAGCAGATTATGAAAAGACGAAGGTTCCGAGCGATTCCGCTGTTGAGCACAAAAGAGACGAATTTTCTCCAATGTGGGAGAGCCGACCCCGCTGCACCCGGCCATGGCGTGGCGTGCACAAAATCACTTTCTCTCGACAGCATCTATGTTCCACTTGGATACATTGTTTCCATTTCTGTTATTGTTCAGAAGTCTTCAAATGTTTAAAAAAAAAATAAAAAAATTCATGGCGCGAGACCGGAAACTGAGCAGCAGCCGGCGGAGATGTGAACGGAGACATAGTCACAGACCAACCGCACCAATCCTGACCGGGGTCCCGATCCAGAGAATCTGACCCAACAATGGGCCACAATGGTCTGTAGAAAGACGACCCCATTGACACCATACCATCTGGTGGGGAGATCTCAGGAGGAACGACCGATAAGCCACAAATGGAGCCAAGAACAGGTGACAATTCACAGCGGTGGGAGACAAGACTACACAACTAGGGGAGCAACTAAATTAAGCTGGGAATTGGGGACCTGGAACGCTCATCCCCATGATCTTGGGGGGTTCTCTCCCAGCTGTTAGTTGTCTATAATGGGAAAAAACTCTTTATCGTCCCTATGGGAAAGCTCATTGATATAGAAGAGTCTCAGGTTGCTGACTATGCAAAATCCTTCTACTGCCATGGAGACCCCTTAACATTAAAGGGGTACTCACATGGAAAAATTTTTTGTTTAAATCAACTGGTGCCAGAAAGTTAAACAGATTTGTAAATCACTTCTATTAAAAAATCTTAACCCTTCCAGTACTTTTAGGGGCTGTATACTAGAGAGAAATCCAAAAAAGAAATGCATTTCCTCTGATGTCATGACCACAGTGCTCTCTGCTGACCTCTGCTGTCCATTTTAGGAACTGTCCAGAGCAGGAGAAAATCCCCATAGCAAACATATGCTGCTCTGGACAGTTCCTAAAATGGACAGCAGACCCTTTGTATATATTTCTTTCCTTGGGGATATAAAAATCTCCTCACACAATGTGAGGACCTCCCAGAGGAGTGTTCTCAGCCAGGCTGCCTCCAGCTGTTGCTAAACTACAACTTCCAGCATGCCCAGACCAACCAGTGTCGCTCAATTTATTGCAAAACTACAACTCTTAGTATGCCCGGACAGCCAACGGCACTCCGGGCATGCTGGGAGTTGTAGTTTTGCAACTGCTGGAGGTCTACAGCTTGAACTTCACTGTTCTATACACTCATCAGCCCTTTGGCATGCTGGGATTTGTAGTTTTTCAACTGCTGGCGGCCTTTGCCTATAGGACTATACTTGCTGACTATTTAACCCTTTGGGGTCTGCCGGTACTTCACCAGAATATATACTCCTGCACTCATGTAGACCGATACATTGTCTGGGATTGCTGGGAGTTGTAGTTTTTCAAACGCTGTCAAGCTACATGTTGTGGAATGCTGGTGTTAGGTGTCACAGGCCATCAGAGCATGCTGGGAGTTGTAGTTTTACCACAGCTGGAGAGCTACATAATGAAACAGGATCTTCAAAATAACCTTAATACATAGTTCTGTTTTTTCTATCCCTTCAATGTTACCCTCATAGACCCTGATGCCCCCGATACACCCCTATCTTATTGTCGAAATACAATGTGAAACGCAGTCACAAGCTGTAATGTGTTCAACTTTGTATCTTATATACAGAGTGATGGAGCGGAATGTTAGTGTAGCATGTGGTATAGTGTATAGCTTAGAGAGCCTGTGCTGTGTATTATACTATCATGTATATGATGTGTGCAGGAATGTTAGTGCAGAATGTGGTATAGTGTATATAGCTTAGAGAACCTGTGCTGAATATTATACTGTCATGTATATAATGTGTGCAGGAATGTTAGTGCAGCATGTGGTATAGTTTATAGCTTAGAGAGCCTGTGCTGTGTATTATACTATCATGTATATGATGTGTGCAGGAATGTTAGTGCAGCATGTGGTATGGTGTATATAGTTCAGAGAACCTGTGCTGTATATTATACTGTCATGTATATAATGTGTGCAGGAATGTTAGTGCAGCATGTGGTATGGTGTATATAGCTTAGAGAACCTGTGCTGTGTATTATACTGTAATGTATATAATGTGTGCAGGAATGTTAGTGCAGCATGTGGTATAGTGTATATAGCTTAGAGAACCTGTGCTGTATATTATACTGTCATGTATATAATGTGTGCAGGAATGTTAGTGCAGCTTGTGGTATGGTGTATATAGTTTAGAGAACCTGTGCTGTGCATTATACTGTCATGTATATAATGTGTGCAGGAATGTTAGTGTAGCATGTGGTATAGTGTATATAGTTCAGAGACCCTGTGCTGTATATTATACTGTCATGTATATAATGTGTGCAGGAATGTTAGTGCAGCATGTGGTTTAGTGTATATAGCTCAGAGACCCTGTGCTGTGTATTATACTGTAATGTATATAATGTGTGCAGGAATGTTAGTGCAGCATGTGGTATGGTATATATAGTTTAGAGAACCTGTGCTGTATATTATACTGTAATGTATATAATGTGTGCAGGAATGTTAGTGCAGCATGTGGTATAGTGTATATAGTTTAGAGAACCTGTGCTGTGTATTATACTGTCATGTATATAATTTGTGCAGGAATGTTAGTGCAGCATGTGGTATGGTGTATATAGTTTAGAGAACCTGTGCTGTATATTATACTGTAATGTATATAATGTGTGCAGGAGTGTTAGTGTAGCATGTGGTATAGTGTATATAGCCTAGAGAACCTGTGCTGTGTATTATACTGTCATGCTTGGTATTATTGTGAGTTAGTGTATAATTTGCAATGATGACTGAATGATCGAGAAAGCTCTTCCAATACAATGTGAAACGCGTTGGCTCTTGGGGGGTAGTGGAGCTGCTCAGTGGTTTAGCCCCTGATGTAGCGGCGGCTTCTGTTATATAAATACTCAAAATCCAAACCGGTGTTTATTGTAATTTACCCGCAGGAAATAATAAAAAGTCGGATAAACACGAGCCGTATGCAGAGGATGAGCCCCGCGTGTCTCGGTGCCTGCAAAACGTTGCGGCTCCATTGTGGATGCACTAATTTTGCAGTCAGCTCATTTTTCCCTGGCTCCGCACCCACGCTTCATCTCCTCTCTCATGCAGATTAGTCCATTATTGTGCTAGAACGAATGGCAGTCCCAAGTCTACACTTGACAGCTACTCATTAAGCATTTCAAACCTTAGCATACTCCACTGCGCCCAACCGCAGCTCCGGCTCTGCTGCGCCGCACTAACTCATGTACACCTCTCCAAAATGATACATTAATGGGTGACAATATTTATATGTGGAACCATTCCTCTCTATATTTGGAGTGGATAAAGCGAGCGGTGACATTGAAGGGTGAATAACTCATCTGAATACAAGAGAGCGAGCGTTCCAATAGAATCTGTCAGTGGATAAACCCGCCTGAAGTTCCCTGTGATCCGCACTGTACCGCACAGATGTATATTGGAATGTTTATTGCAGCGTTTGCATTACACTTTACTGCTCCGGCGTCGCTTTCATCTGCAGAGAACGTGGAGTCGTTGTGTAAGCGCCGATACTGAATGACATCCGTCCCGTGCTCCAGTCACACCACGAGCTGCACTGAGACATGGACGCTGATAGGTCACAATGAGGATGATGCAGCTCTGGATGTGACTAGAGAAAAATGTGTCTGATCCTTCACTTTATCCTACTGGAGCAAATCTATCCAGTGCGAAATTGTGTCACTTATTAGGCCGTAAATATCAAATCATCATACACACTCAGCCCGGCTAAACATGCATGTCCTCTCACATAAGACACTCTCCTCCTCCAGACTCCTCTGTCCTCCTCCTCCTCTAGACTCCTCCCTCCTCCTCCTCCAGACTCCTCTGTCCTCCTCCTCCAGACTCCTCTGTCCTCCTCCCTCCAGACTCCTCCCTCCTTCTCCTCCAGATTCCTCCCTCCTCCTCCTCCAGACTCCTCTGTCCTTCTCTTCCAGACTCCTCTGTCCTCCTCCTCCTCCAGACTCCTCCCTCCTCCTCCTTCAGACTCCTCTTTCCTCTTCTCCTCCAGACTCCTCCCTCCTTCTTCTCTAGACTCCTCCCTCCTTCTCCTCCTCTAGACTCCTCCCTCCTCCTCCTCCAGACTCCTCCCTCCTCCTCCTCCAGACTCCTGTCTCCTCCTCCAGACTCCTCTGTCCTCCTCCCTCCAGACTCCTCCCTCCTTCTCCTCCAGACTCCTCCCTCCTCCAGACTCCTCCGTCCTCTTCCCTCCAGACTTCTCTGTCCTACTCCCCAGACTCCTCTGTCCTCCTTCTCCTCCAGACTCCTCCCTCCTTCTCCTCCAGACCACTCCCTCCTCCAGACTCCCCTCCTTCTTCCCCAGACTCCTCTGTCCTCCTTCTCCTCCAGACTCCTCTGTCCTCCTCCTCCAGACTCCTCTGTCCTCCTATCTCCAGACTCCCCCCCCAGACTCCTCTGTCCTCCTTCTCCAGACTCCTCCCCCAGACTCCTCCCCCAGACTCCTCTATCCTCCTTCTCCAGACTCCTCCTCCAGACTCCTCTGTCCTCCTTCTCCAGGCTCCTCCTCCAGACTCCTCTATCCTTCTCCTCCAGACTCCTCTGTCCTCCTCCAGACTCCTCTGTCCTCCTCCTCCAGACTCCTCTCTCCTCCTCCTCCAGACTCCTCTGTCCTCCTCCTCCAGACTCCTCTGTCCTCCTCCTCCAGACTCCTCTGTCCTCCTCCTCCAGACTCCTCTCTCCTCCTCCTCCAGACTCCTCTATCCTTCTCCTCCAGACTCCTCTGTCCTCCTCCTCCAGACTCCTCTGTCCTCCTCCTCCAGACTCCTCTCTCCTCCTCCTCCAGACTCCTCTGTCCTCCTCCTCCAGACTCCTCTGTCCTCCTCCTCCAGACTCCTCTGTCACGCCCGTATACCTTCATACACATAGTAGTCGGCCATCCTGGCCAATATCTGTAAATTCATCTTACTTTGGTTTTACGTTTTTGGGTCTGGATGTTCTCCGCTTGGTCAGATAGATTTGGGGTAATTTTAGGATAAGTTTCCAATCTGAGGCTGAAGATAACGACAAAGGCAGAAAGTGACAGAACCCGATCTAGAACCCCCTGTAGACCCCCATAGGGTCAGGATTCAGCCGCCGTTCCCCGTCTTGCTCGTTCTGCAGTAAGTTGCAGCCATATTCCCCATTTTCAGCGCTGACCCGGCGACCGCAGAATTGATCGCAATACGGAATCTCTCCCTGCGCTGAGTGTGAGGAGGTGATAAAAGCCTCAGGGAGATTTATGTCCTGGACCCGCCTGATACAGTCGCCTCTGAGGTCTCATTTTAGTGTCACGTCGCTCGGTGACACTTTAAGGCTAAATCATCTTCCAGCGACACAAACCGGACACTTTATCACTAACTGGATTTATTTCACGCTAAAAGTTTTTACACAGTTCAGCAGAATATCCAGAGTTCAGGAGACGGCGAGCGAGTATAACCTCCAGGTGCAGATACCTGCCAATATGGCCACCGCTATTACGGACTTCAAAATCACAACCTGTCATATGGGCTTCACCCAGGGGGGTAACTACAATACCAGCCCGGGGGCAAATACTGGTCCATGGGTAGTTCCCTATTATGCTCTTAGTACCCCCATTGGTATGTCTCACCAGTATGCCACTCTTATAGGCAGGTACTCCTTACCCCCCATTGGAACATTATCCTTCCAGTAGGCAGGTAGTCCCTGCAGTAGGTAGGTAGTCCTTCCAGTAGCAGGTAGTCCCCGCAGTAGGTAGGTAGTCCCTCCAGCAGTAGGCAGGTAGTCCTTCCAGTATGCAGGTAGTCCCCGCAGTAGGTAGGTAGTCCCTCCAGCAGTAGGCAGGTAGTCCTTCCAGTAGGCAGATAGTCCCCGCAGTAGGTAGGTAGTCCCTTCAGTAGGCAGGTAGTCCTCGCAGTAGGTAGGTAGTCCCTCCAGCAGTAGGCAGGTAGTCCTTCCAGAGGAAAGGTAGCCCCCCAGTAGTCAGGTAGAACCCCTTCCATAAGCACACAGCACTTCCAGTAGCCACCCCCTCCCCCTTCTCCGTAGGTAGGTAGTCGCCACCCCCCCACCCCCCCCCAGTAGACCCAGATATTCAGGTGCCCCCCCCCCCCCATTAGGGTTGCCACCCGGCTGGTATTTTACTTTGGCCACCCTGACGGTATTTTTATATAAAAAATACCGGCAATGCAATGGGCGGTATTTATCCAACCAATCCTCCAACTTCCGGAATGTTGCACCATAACGGCTGTCCGAGCATGCTGGGAGTTGTAACTTTGCAACAGCTGGAGGCACGCCTGGTTGGGAAACACTGACCTATACTATATACTACTGTATAGTCCAAAATGCTGAGAGTTGTAGTGTTCGTTTGGGGCAACTGCTGAGCCACAGGCTGTATCAGGGCATGCTGGGAGTTGTAGTTCCTAACTGTAACTCCCGAATTTAATAAAAAAAAAAAGTGATCAAAAAGTCCTATCAAAACAAAACTGGTCCTGTTAAAAACGACAGATTGGGGCGCAAAAAATGAGCCTCATACAGACCGTATAAGGAGAAATAAAAAAGTTATAGGGGGCAAAATAGGACAAAATTCCCCCCCTGCATATGTGTATCCTGTGATGTCACGCATATATAATTAATTATGCAAATTAACATGGCCGATATTTTTTTCCAAGAAGGGTGGCAACCCCACCCCCCTCAAAAAAAAGTAGGCAAGAATCTCCTCCGATTGTGACAATAAAATTAACCATACTCACTCCAGCACAGCGGGGCAGCCGGGCCGCCTCCTTCCTGTAGGTGTGCAGGCAATTGAAAGTGGCCTCGCTGGCCTGGTGATCTGGGGAAGGTGTCTTGGATTCTCCAGTTACCAAGCAAAATGGGTGGATCATAAAGTGAGTTGTTAAAATGGCCATGGGCCCCCAGGGAATGCTGCTGGTTCCTTTCATAGTCTGCACTATATAGTTCTACCACTAGGTGGAGCTTTCGCCATTGTGCTGCACCTGCTTGAATTACACTGCTTGGTGCTCATGGATGTCATTACTAGGAACAGCACTCCATGTGGTCAGGTCGGGTATTGCAAGTAAATTGTTTATTGGTTTTACAGTGTTTTTTGAGGTGGAAAATTTGGTAGAAAAATAAAAAGGGCTTTGTCTAATGTCCCAAGTTATAAAAATATCTTTTAAGTCACCTGGTCCCTCAGAACAATGACGGGGGGTTTCTTTTCTTATTTGCATCAACTGGAAATGCTGTTTCTCCTTAGAGAGGATATATAGATATAGATAGATGGATATATATATATGTCACGTTTTGGAGAGCGAACACATGTAAGCTCTGTCTCTCATTCAGGACCCTCTCCAGAGTTTGGCGCAGCTCCGAAGACTTACTATTTGGAGGACCTGGCACGTCCATGCATTACACCAGTGCTCCCAAACCTGTGGAACTACAACTCCCATCATACCCAGCTGTTATATTATAGGACTGGCCATACCTGTCTCTGGTTTCTGTACGATATAAATCATGGTATTTCGTACACCGCAGATATTAGCATATTCACTTATTCTCCTATTTATTCCATGATTTCTGCTGGTGCTGACAAAGTTGCAGGGAAGAAAATTCCAGTTATCGGATTCAGTTCTGCAACAGTAAATAAAGTGACATTTAATTTACTTAAAAACAGGAAATATTTGCATGTAAGCGCCGGGGCGCCGCGCGCCTGTAAATCATCCATATGTGGCAGGCGGTATACGCCATAAGATCGATGCCGTCTTTGTATGAAATCCACTTTAGAAGAGATGATCCTGAAGAACAGATGTAAGGACTCATTCATATAAGTCACTTTGTATGTTTCCAGCGCTTTGTCATGGCAACAAGCAGAGAAGCCGCGGAATGAGGAGCCGACTGCGCGCAGATTGAATAATTCACCCGATCCCTGCAAGATTTAGACTAATGCAATGAGATGATGGCGGGGTGGACCCTATAACCGGGGGTCAATAATGGGGGGTTTGCGCAGTGCAGTGTTACCGGTGATAGGTAACGCCGCCCCCACCGTATTCACCGTATGTGACCCCCCACCTGCAGACATCTGGCTTTACGATGATTTATGCCCCTGATTCTCACCTTTCTCCCTTTGCATTTTCCTTCCGTCTCTGCAGCAGCGCACGACAATGAAGACTGACACTGACCCTCAAACCTGCGTCTCCTCCTCACACCGACCCCGGAATAAGTCATCACAGTCATTTATTGTTATCCAGAGTTTGGATTCCAAATGGAAACTGTCACAGGTATTTAGCCTCATAAGGAGGAGCAGAAAACTGCTGACGTCTCCAAGGGCTTCACTGTGATGACTAAAGAAAGTCAAGGGAATTCAGGGACAGGACAAGGAGAAGGACAGAGCGACGGACGCTATAAAGTGCAAGAAATATAGTATCAGCTGAGAAACAACAAGGACGGCAAGGAAACATCCAAAGATCACAATTATACAGGGCACATCCTGTATCATACCCCAGAGCTGCACTCACTATTCTGCTGGTGAGATCACTGTGTACATACATTACATTACTTATCCTGTACTGATCCTGAGTTATATTCTGTATTATACTCCAGAGCTGTACTCACTATTCTGCTGGTGAGATCACTGTGTACATACATTACATTACTTATCCTGTACTGATCCTGAGTTATATCCTGTATTATACTCCAGAGCTGTACTCACTATTCTGCTGGTGAGGTCACTGTGTACATACATTACATTACTTATCCTGTACTGATCCCGAGTTATAACCTGTATTATACCCCAGAGCTGTACTCACTATTCTGCTAGTGTGATCACTGTGTACATACATTACTTACCCTGTACTGATCCTGAGTTATATCCTGTATTATACACCAGAGCTGTGCTCACTATTCTGCTGGTGAGGTCACTGTGTACATACATTACATTACTTACCCTGTACTGATCCTGAGTTATATCCTGTATTATACTCCAGAACTGTACTCACTATTCTGCTGGTGAGGTCACTGTGTACATACATTACATTACTTATCCTGTACTGATCCTGAGTTCTATCCAGTTCTCATTTATGTACTGTATAGTACATTGATACATATGATACATTATTACTGCTCCCTGTTTCCTCTCCTTGTCCTGATACTTTAGAGATTATGACTCTTGTTTCCGGTGTCATATTTTATGAGTTCTTTGCGCCATTTTTGCAGTACATATGGCTTCCTTACGGCTCTATATTGTGGTTTGTCACTCGCCATCTTGTCCCTGCCGCCCCTGGATTGATATTTTGTTCTGTTGCTTCTTGCAGGAGGTTTTGGAATGATCCCGGAGCCTCTACAGTAAATGTTATTCATTGCTGAATGTCCTTGTCTGGGGGAAGCGGCGGTTCCTTTGCCTGGTACCTGCGCCCGCTGTAAGCCCGGTGGAGCCGTGATATATGGAGAGCACAGGCGTTTGTGATGAGATCAGGCGTATCAGCAGAGAGCGCGGCACAACCGCAGACAGCTGGCCAGATTCTAGAATGAGCAGAATAACGGTTATGGCTTCCGAAGACGATCACGTAACGCGCATGAAGGAAATGTACAATATGTTTGCCGCCCATTATGGCGCTAACCCCCCATTCTCATTAAATATGCAGCATCTTCTCCGCTATAAAGAGGCAGAGATACTGTGCGGCAGCTGGAGAGACGGAGCCATGGAATCTATGGAGGAGAGAGATGGCGTCTCCACGTATTCATTATAGCGCCCAAGGTTTTATTATATCCTTCAAAAGCAAAAACAGGTGAGAAATAAAAGCAACTACATATCCCAGGAAAAGACACGTTTCAGACCTGTTACTTGAGATCCTTAGTGGAACAACAAAGGGGAGGAGCTAATTGTCTATCCTAGTTAACTATTATAGTGTACATAATGGAAAAAATATATATACTGTTACTGACCAAATCCTGTATACTCAGAACAATATTACCAATAATATCTGTATACAAGGAGGAATAATATCACCATACATATTACCATCATACTGTTACTGACCAAATCCTGTATACTGAGAACAATATTACCAATAATATCTGTATACAATGAGGAATAATATCACCATACATATTACCATTATACTGTTACTGACCAAATCCTGTATCCTGAGACCAATTATACTAATAATGCCAGTATACAAGGAGGATTATTATCACCATACATATTACCATCATACTTTTACTGACCAAATCCTGTATACTGAGACCAATATTACCAATAATACCAGTATACAAGGAGGAATATTATCACCATACATATTACCGTCATACTGTTACTGACCAAATCCTGTATCCTGAGACCAATATTACACATAATACCAGTATACAAGGAGGATTATCACCATACATATCGCCAAACTGTTACTGACCAAATCCTATATCCTAAGACCAATTATACTAATAATACCAGTATACAAGGAGGAATATTATCGCAATACATATTACCATCATACTGTTACTGACCAAATACTGTATCCTGAGACCAATTATACTAATAATGCCAGTATACAAGGAGGATTATATTATATTCATACATATTACATCATACTGTTACTAACCAAATCCTGTATACTGAGACCAATATTACACATAATACCAGTATACAAGGAGGAATATTATCACCATACATATTATCATCATACTGTTACTGACCAAATCCTGTATCCTGAGACAAATATTACACATAATACCAGTATACAAGGAGGATTATCACCATACATATCGCCAAGCTGTTACTGACCAAATCCTATATCCTGAGACCAATTATACTAATAATACCAGTATACAAGGAGGAATATTATCGCAATACATATTACCACCATACTGTTACTGACCAAATCCTGTATCCTGAGACCAATATTACCAATAATACCACTATACAAGGAGAAATAATATCACCATACATATTACCATCATACTGTTACTGACCAAATGCTGTATCCTGAGACCAATTATACTAATAATGCCAGTATACAAGGATGATTATATTATATTCATACATATTACATCATACTGTTACTGACCAAATCCTGTATACTGAGACCAATATGACCAATAATACCGGTATACAAGGAGTAATATTATCACCATACATATTACCATCATACTGTTACTGACCAAATCCTGTATACTGAGACCAATATTACCAATAATACCACTATACAAGGAGGAAAAATATCACCATACATATTACCATCATACTGTTACTGACCAAATCCTGTATCCTGAGACCAATTATACTAATAATGCCAGTATGAAAGGAGGATTATTATATTCATACATTTTACATCATACTGTTACTGACCAAATCCTGTATACTGAGACCAATATTACCAATAATACCAGTATACAATGAGGAATATTATCACCATACATAGTACCATCATACTGTTACTGACCAAATCCTGTATCCTGAGACCAATATTACACATAATACCAGTATACAAGGAGGATGATTATATTCATACATATTTAATCATACTGTTACTGACCAAATCCTGTATACTGAGACCAATATTACCAATAATACCAGTATACAAGGAGGAATATTATCACCATACATATTACCATCATACTGTTACTGATCAAATCCTGTATCCTGAGAACCATATTACACATAATACCAGTATACAAGGAGGAATATTATCACCATACATATTGCCATCAAACTGTTACTGACCAAATTATGTATCCTGAGACCATAATATTAATAATACCAGTATACAAGGAGGAAATATTCCCCCCTATACAGGTTCTGCAGACCATATAAGTGATTACATACAGTTACATCAGGTGACGTCTTCTCTAATTGGAGCTTATTTTTGTCATGACAATTTCTTTCAGCCACAACATGTTTCCACAGAATCTGCCAAACATTTTAGGTGCTGCACTTTTCCAGTACCTACAGCATTCCAATCAGGTATAATAACCCCCATAGCATCTTAAACAGTAAAGGGGTAGTCTAACCCCCATCGAATAGTTATGTCTCTCCAGTAGGTAGACAGGTCCCTTCTAGTAGTTTCCCCCATTATGCAGGTGCCCCGAGTAGGTAGAGGCCATGTGTAGGTAGGTCCCCCAGTAGATAGCTGACTACTGTAGATTGTTACTTTCTGTAGGCAGTAGCAGCCCCCTATAAGTAGGGGTTACACCCTGTAGATCGGTCCCTGTAGATAGTAGCCCCCTGTATATAGTAGTAGAAAAAGTAGCAGCCCCCTTTAGGTAATTGCAGTTGCAGGACCCTTTAGGCAGTTGTAGTTGCATCAGCCCCCTTTCGGTAGTCATAGTAGCAGCAACATTTAGGTATTTGTAGTTGAAGTTCCTTAAGTTAGTTGATGTAGCAGCCTCTGTAGGTAGTTGTACAGTATGTGCAGCCCACTTAAGGTAGTTGTAGACCCCTATAGAGTATGTTCACACTGAAGAAAGAAAGAAAACAATAGTGTATATAGTGACTGGGGTGAAGACTTTCTGGATACATTGTTTATAGTGACTGGGGGGTGAAGACTTTCTGGATACATTGTATATAGTGACCGGGGGTGAAGACTTTCTGGATACATTGTATATAGTGACTGGGGGGTGAAGACTTTCTGGATACATTGTATATAGTGACCGGGGGGTGAAGACTTTCTGGATATATTGTATATAGTGATCGGGGTGAAGACTTTCTGGATACATTGTATATAGTGACGGGGGTGAAGACTTTCTGGATACATTGTATATAGTGACCGGGGGTGAAGACTTTCTGGATACATTGTATATAGTGACCGGGGGTGAAGACTTTCTGGATACATTGTATATAGTGACGGGGGGGTGAAGACTTTCTGGATACATTGTATATAGTGATCGGGGGTGAAGACTTTCTGGATACATTGTATATAGTGACCGGGGGTGAAGACTTTCTGGATACATTGTATATAGTGACCGGGGGTGAAGACTTTCTGGATACATTGTATATAGTGACCGGGGGGGGTGAAGACTTTCTGGATACATTGTATATAGTGACTGGGGGTGAAGACATTCTGGATATATTGTATATAGTGACCGGGGGTGAAGACTTTCTGGATACATTGTATATAGTGACCGGGGGTGAAGACTTTCTGGATACATTGTATATAGTGACCGGGGGGGGTGAAGACTTTCTGGATACATTGTATATAGTGACTGGGGGTGAAGACATTCTGGATATATTGTATATAGTGACCGGGGGTGAAGACTTTCTGGATACATTGTATATAGTGACCGGGGGTGAAGACATTCTGGATACATTGTTCATAGTGACCGGGGGTGAAGACTTTCTGGATACATTGTTCATAGTGACCAGGGGGGTGCAGACTTTCTGGATACATTGTATATAGTGACGGGGGGGGGTGAAGACTTTCTGGATACATTGTATATAGTGACGGGGGGGTGAAGACTTTCTGGATACATTGTATATAGTGATGGGGGGGTGAAGACTTTCTGGATACGTTGTATATAGTGATGGGGGGTGAAGACTTTCTGGATACATTGTATATAGTGACCGGGGTGAAGACTTTCTGGATACATTGTATATAGTGATCGGGGGGTGAAGACTTTCTGGATACATGGTATATAGTGATGGGGGGGGGTGAAGACTTTCTGGATACATTGTATATAGTGATGGGGGGGTGAAGACTTTCTGGATACGTTGTATACATGAGATGTCGTCCCCAGTAAATCTCCATCACAGCAGGACACACGTCTTTATATGAAGAGTATTTAAGCGTTGGTTCGGCGCAGTATTAGAATCGCCGCACTTATACTCCGAGCGCTGAAAAATCCCATCAAATTAAAATCACAACAGCTAAATGAGAGAAATCTGTAAAAACTCCTCCGGACAGATAAACATTCCATTACGGTTATTACTGCGGCGATTACCGCGACATCTGCTTTATTTACATCACTGCTCCCTACTCCAATATTACACAATAGTAAATGGCGTTTTATGGAAAGATCTCGCGCTGCCTGTCATGTGCCGCACCATGATAAACGCTCCCGAAGAATGGCCTAGCGCAAAATCCAGCCTTCCCTCTCAGCGCTCCTGTTACCACGGCAACTGTTCATTATAATATGGCTGCAAGTTCTAATATATTTTTATGGTAATCTGGATTTAGGACTAACAGCAAAAAACAGGAGGCGCCAAAGATCCGTCCGCTCCACGTGAGAGCGACAAAGATAAATCCTCCCGGATCTACAGGGATACAACCCAGGTTATACCCTCCATGTCACTATATACAGTATATACCCAGGTTATACCCTCCATGTCACTATATACAGTATATACCCAGGTTATACCCTCCATGTCACTATATACAGTATATACCCAGGTTATACCCTCCATATCACTATATACAGTATATACCCAGGTTATACCCTCCATGTCACTATATACAGTATATACCCAGGTTATACCCTCCATGTCACTATATACAGTATATACCCAGGTTATACCCTCCATGTCACTATATACAGTATATACCCAGGTTATACCCTCCATGTCACTATATACAGTATATACCCAGGTTATACCCTCCATATCCCTATATACAGTATATACCCAGGTTATACCCTCCATGTCACTATATACAGTATATACCCAGGTTATACCCTCCATGTCACTATATACAGTATATACCCAGGTTATACCCTCCATATCACTATATACAGTATATACCCAGGTTATACCCTCCATGTCACTATATACAGTATATACCCAGGTTATACCCTCCATGTCACTATATACAGTATATACCCAGGTTATACCCTCAATGTCACTATATACAGTATATACTCAGGTTATACCCTCCATGTCACTATATACAGTATATACTCAGGTTATACCCTCCATGTCACTATATACAGTATATACTCAGGTTATACCCTCCATGTCACTATATACAGTATATACCCAGGTTATACCCTCCATATCCCTATATACCGTATATACCCAGGTTATACCCTCCATGTCACTATATACAGTATATACCCAGGTTATACCCTCCATGTCACTATATACAGTATATACCCAGGTTATACCCTCCATGTCACTATATACAGTATATACTCAGGTTATACCCTCCATGTCACTATATACAGTATATACCCAGGTTATACCCTCCATGTCACTATATACAGTATATACTCAGGTTATACCCTCCATATCACTATATACAGTATATACCCTGGTTATACCATCCATATCACTATATACAGTATATACCCAGGTTATACCCTCCATATCACTATATACAGTATATACCTTGGTTATACCCTCCATGTCACTATATACAGTATATACACAGGTTATACCCTCCATGTCACTATATACAGTATATACCTTGGTTATACCCTCCATATCACTATATACAGTATATACCCAGGTTATACCCTCCATATCACTATATACAGTATATACCTTGGTTATACCCTCCATGTCACTATATACAGTATATACACAGGTTATACCCTCCATGTCACTATATACAGGATATACCCAGGTTATACCCTCCATGTCACTATATACAGTATATACCCAGGTTATACCCTCCATGTCACTATATACAGTATATACCCAGGTTATACCCTCCATGTCACTATATACAGTATATACACAGGTTATACCCTCCATGTCACTATATACAGTATATACCCAGGTTATACCCTCCATATCCCTATATACAGTATATACCCAGGTTATACCCTCCATGTCACTATATACAGTATATACCCAGGTTATACCCTCCATGTCACTATATACAGTATATACACAGGTTATACCCTCCATGTCACTATATACAGGATATACTCAGGTTATACCCTCCATGTCACTATATACAGTATATACCAGGTTATACCCTCCATATCACTATATACAGGATATACTCAGGTTATACCCTCCATGTCACTATATACAGTATATACCCAGGTTATACCCTCCATATCACTTGTTTGTTCATGAAGTTTACATTACACAATGTTTTCTTATACAGAGTGTAGTGATAGGAGATATTATAACATTATTGGGTGAGGCGGAGGTTTTGGTGCCCCGGCCCTGGTTCTCCGCTGGTTTCTGTCACTCAGGCACCTAACAGGGCAGATCACCAGATGGCGTCTCACAACGTACAATGTCCTCCTGCGCGTCTCGCTCCCCGGTGTCTTCATGTGGAAAGGTTCTCGGCTGATTGAAACCATTGACAGGATCTTCCCTGAGAATAAGATGTCATCTCGTGGAGGAGACGCTGATGGATGCCGCGCCGTCTGCAGGAACTTTTTTGTGAAGTTTTGATTATTATAATTTTTCGGACTTTTCTTTCTTCTGCTCCTGGTCAGGACTTTACCACAAATATATAAAATGGTGATAATAACCGTCGGCCGCTCAATAGTCCAGACACAACAGAGAATCCGCTTGTCATCTCTGCGCAGTCGGGTTCCCCTAAGACTTATCTCACGTCTCCGTTAAATCTCCATCTCGCCGGCAGCCTAGCGGGGTTCTGCCTCCGACTCCAGCGCCGTCCCATCTCCTGGGGAGCAGAATAATGAACTGCAAACCAATATCCAAGATTTATTCCTGAGACGGAGGAACGCGGCCCCACCGCCATTTTATCATACGATCTGCACAGGAATGAATTTCTCTACTAACTACGACTGTCTGCGATGTGTGAACTGTGCGCAAGAAAAGGCATCCCCCTCCCCCACAAGGTCTGACATTGGGGAGATGCATTGAGAGAGAACTGTGTGGTCATACAGTTACAGCTGCACAGTCCTCTCTATCCCCTCCCTGCACTCATCTCTATGATCATAGAGAACTGTGTGGTCATACAGTTACAGCTGCACAGTCCTCTCTATCCCCTCCCTGCACTCATCTGTATGATCATGGAGAGAACTGTGTGGTCATACACTTACAGCTGCACAGTCCTCTCTATCCCCTCCCTGCACTCATCTCTATGATCATAGAGAACTGTGTGGTCATACAGTTACAGCTGCACAGTCCTCTCTATCCCCTCCCTGCACTCATCAATATGATCATAGAGAGAACTGTGTGGTCATACAGTTACAGCTGCACAGTCCTCTCTATCCCCTCCCTGCACTCATCTCTATGATCATAGAGAGAACTGTGTGGTCATACAGTTACAGCTGCACAGTCCTCTCTATTCCCTCCCTGCACTCATCTCTATGATCATACAGAGAACTGTGTGGTCATACAGTTACAGCTGCACAGTCCTCTCTATCCCCTCCCTGTACTCATCTCTATGATCATAGAGAGAACTGTGTGGTCATACAGATACAGCTGCACAGTCCTCTCTATCCCCTCCCTGCACTCATCTCTATGATCATAGAGAGAACTGTGTGGTCATGCAGATACAGCTGCACAGTCCTCTCTATCCCCTCCCTGCACTCATCTCTATGATCATACAGAGAACTGTGTGGTCATACAGTTACAGCTGCACAGTCCTCTCTATCCCCTCCCTGTACTCATCTATATGATCATAGAGAGAACTGTGTGGTCATACAGATACAGCTGCACAGTCCTCTCTATCCCCTCCCTGCACTCATCTCTATGATCATAGAGAGAACTGTGTGGTCATACAGATACAGCTGCACAGTCCTCTCTATCCCCTCCCTGCACTCATCTCTATGATCATACAGAGAACTGTGTGGTCATACAGTTACAGCTGCACAGTCCTCTCTATCCCCTCCCTGTACTCATCTATATGATCATAGAGAGAACTGTGTGGTCATACAGATACAGCTGCACAGTCCTCTCTATCCCCTCCCTGCACTCATCTCTATGATCATAGAGAGAACTGTGTGGTCATACAGATACAGCTGCACAGTCCTCTCTATCCCCTCCCTGCACTCATCTCTATGATCATAGAGAGAACTGTGTGGTCATGCAGATACAGCTGCACAGTCCTCTCTATCCCCTCCCTGCACTCGTCTCTATGATCATACAGAGAACTGTGTGGTCATACAGATACAGCTGCACAGTCCTCTCTATCCCTCCCTGCACTCATCTCTATGATCATAGAGAGAACTGTGTGGTCATACAATTACAGCTGCACAGTCCTCTCTATCCCTTCCCTGCACTCATCTCTATGATCATAGAGAGAACTGTGTGGTCATACAGATACAGCTGCACAGTCCTCTCTATCCCTTCCCTGCACTCATCTCTATGATCATAGAGAGAACTGTGTGGTCATACAGATACAGCTGCACAGTCCTCTCTATCCCTTCCCTGCACTCATATCTATGATCATAGAGAGAACTGTGTGGTCATACAGATACAGCTGCACAGTCCTCTCTATCCCTTCCCTGCACTCATCTCTATGATCATAGAGAGAACTGTGTGGTCATACAGATACAGCTGCACAGTCCTCTCTATCCCCTCCCTGCACTCATCTCTATGATCATAGAGAGAACTGTGTGGTCATATAGTTACAGCTGTACAGTCCTCTCTATCCCCTCCTTTTTTTGTCTGGTCTGGGGTCTGATATTCTTGGGGTCTGGTCTGGGGTCTGAAGGGATCTTGTTCTCCTTTGCCATCTTTCCTCTATTCCTATAAGGGGCGGGTGCACTTGGTAACCTGGCAGTAAATTGTGCCCCTGCCTACACTATCACATGAAGGTGGTAAATGCTTGTGGAGTCTTCAGTTTTCCATGGATTCTAGTTGTTTCCCTGACCGCACCGATAACTTCAGGGATACAGGACATGAAAGCGTTCCTGGATTTTTGTAAGAGTTCCCCTTTAAGTCGAGTCCAGATCTGTTGTGTAGTGTTGCGCCTCCTGTCAGTCTTCGCGGTGAAGCACGGACGATATGGCCGCCCTTTGTGACAATATAGATTTCCTGTCTGCTGTGTCAATAAAGTTGCTCTTGTTGCGTCCCATGGAGAGCGCGGGAATCATTAGATTCTCTTTTTCCGCAGATATATATATGTTCCTGTCTGTAGGTCACTTCACGCCGGCGGCTACGGGGCTGCAGAGGACATGTAACCCTTTGAGTGCCAGGTGTTTCTTTGCCCTGTATGTGATGTTATATGAGGGACATCGGATTTCACAATCAACATAAACAAACTTTATAGTCATCTCCATTGTGTCTTATAGAAGTATATATGGTGCCAGTATATACAGTACCTGTCACGTAGTCTCCTCTCAGCTCCATCCTCGTGGTAGTGTCAATGGTCCACAAAGTAGTCCGCACCATGCTGTATTATACATAGGACCAACCTAAAGTCTGTCATAGTGCCAGCCTTATAGTAGTGCCCATGTACATAGTAGTCCGCACCATGCTGTATTATACACAGTCCCAGCCTTATAGTAGTGCCCATGTACATAGTAGTCCGCACCATGCTGTATTATACACAGTCCCAGCCTTATAGTAGTGCCCATGTACATAGTAGTCCGCACCATGCTGTATTATACACAGTCCCAGCCTTATAGTAGTGCCCATGGTGCACATAGTAGTCCGCACCATGCTGTATTATACACAGTGCCAGCCTTATAGTAGTGCCCATGGTGCACATAGTAGTCCGCACCATGCTGTATTATACACAGTGCCAGCCTTATAGTAGTGCCCATGGTGCACATAGTAGTCCGCACCATGCTGTATTATACACAGTGCCAGCCTTATAGTAGTGCCCATGGTGCACATAGTAGTCCGCACCATGCTGTATTATACACAGTGCTAGCCTTATAGTAGTGCCCATGCACATAATAGTCCGCACCATGATGTATTATACACAGTGCCAGCCTTATAGTAGTGCCCATGCACATAGTAGTCCGCACCATGCTGTATTATACACAGTGCCAGCCTTATAGTAGTGCCCATGCACATAGTAGTCCGCACCATGCTGTATTATACACAGTGCCAGCCTTATAGTAGTGCCCATGCACATAGTAGTCCGCACCATGCTGTATTATACACAGTGCCAGCCTTATAGTAGTGCCCATGGTGCACATAGTAGTCCTCACCATGCTGTATTATACACAGCGCCAGCCTTATAGTAGTGCCCATGGTGCACAGAGTAGTCCGCACCATGCTGTATTATACACAGTGCCAGCCTTATAGTAGTGCCCATGGTGCACATAGTAGTCCGCACCATGCTGTATTATACACAGTGCCAGCCTTATAGTAGTGCCCATGGTGCACATAGTAGTCCGCACCATGCTGTATTATACACAGTGCCAGCCTTATAGTAGTGCCCATGGTGCACATAGTAGTCCGCACCATGCTGTATTATACACAGTGCCAGCCTTATAGTAGTGCCCATGGTGCACATAGTAGTCCGCACCATGCTGTATTATACACAGTGCCAGCCTTATAGTAGTGCCCATGGTGCACATAGTAGTCCGCACCATGCTGTATTATACACAGTGCCAGCCTTATAGTAGTGCCCATGGTGCACATAGTAGTCCGCACCATGCTGTATTATACACAGTGCCAGCCTTATAGTAGTGCCCATGTACATAGTAGTCCGCACCATGATGTATTATACACAGTGCCAGCCTTATAGTAGTGCCCATGTACATAGTAGTCCGCACCATGCTGTATTATACACAGTCCCAGCCTTATAGTAGTGCCCATGGTGCACATAGTAGTCCGCACCATGCTGTATTATACACAGTGCCAGCCTTATAGTAGTGCCCATGGTGCACATAGTAGTCCGCACCATGCTGTATTATACACAGTGCCAGCCTTATAGTAGTGTCCATGCACATAGTAGTCCGCACCATGCTGTATTATACACAGTGCCAGCCTTATAGTAGTGCCCATGCACATAATAGTCCGCACCATGCTGTATTATACACAGTGCCAGCCTTATAGTAGTGCCCATGTACATAGT